>NC_089585.1:86567829-86867829 GCF_019320115.1 Miscanthus floridulus | reverse complement strand
GTGGGACCTAGATCCCCGAGGTGAAGGTCTAGGCAGTGGCAAGGGGCGGACACGGGCGCTGGCCGTTTGGCATGGTTAACCATGTGGTTCCCTAGAAGGATGTGGCCGGTCATGGGCATTCCTTGGGCGAGTTTGTCGTGAGCGTGATCCTCTAGTTTCTCGAACAAGAAACCTGGCCACGGCTTGCGATGAGCGAGGGTACTGGCCCCTCTAGGTAGGTGTTCTCTAGGATGCACCCCCTGAGGGCAGTTCTGGGAGTGTGTCCACCGTGAGCCACGGGACCCAGATTCCCAAGGTGGAAGTTTGGACTATGGCTAAAGGCGGATGCGGGTGCTGGCCCTTTGGTGCCGATGAACCCATAGTTTTCACGGTGGATGTGACTGCCATGGGCCATTCCACGAGCGAGTCCACCAGCAGTGCGAGGAGCCATCGCTTCCTTCCTCAATCAAATGAGAGTGCACAACTATCCCCTACGTGGCGCGGCAACTGTCGATGTTTCGTAAACTAGACTAGTAAATTTATATGATTGCCGCACTGCTCTAGGAAGACGATGGTAGCATCTAATAGACACGAGGATTTATACTGGTTCAGGCCGGGGCCCTACATCTAGTCTTAGAGAAGATCGAGTGCGTGTTCCTCGCTTGAATGCTCTGAAGTTCTTACAATGGGGGGGTGCAAGAATGGTGAGAGAGGTGGTAGAACCTATGCTAGATGAGGGGCAACCCAAAGAGAAGCTCTAGGAGCCCTACTGCTATGGATGGAATGGTAGAGGATGAAGAAGCTAAAGATCGAAGCCCTAGCTGCCCTTATATAGAGTTCGGGGCTAGGGTTCGTTACAAAGAGGAGGTTCCCCCGACCGAAGGGTCGAGAGCCTAAGGGAGGTCCTAGTTAACTTGGCTTGCAAGCTACGCTGTCTTCTGATGCTCGCTGTGGCGTGGCTATTGTCATAGTCTTGTGGCCATGTTGTGGCAAGGTCTGATATGGTGCTATTGTGCTAGTCGTGGCAGCACAGTAGCCATGGTGATAGTTTGTCAGTTGTCCTATGCAACATGGCATCCATCATGGTTTCCACCGTCGTCTCCAGGTTTCCCAGGACGTCATACCCATAGTTGGTAGCTGTCCCGGGTCGTTGTTCACCTAGTCACTTCGTGGGGCTAAGGGCCATGACTCTGGTCATTGGGATCGGGGCGCTTCACCAGTCAGGGAGGTCTCTAAGTCAAGACCCTTATCATGGGTCCCATCCCATAGTGGGTGGGACCATACGCACGTCATGTCGGTCCGTATTTGGATGGTGGGTTTCGCACCCATTGCCACTACTATGCGGTGCTATCTCATTCGTGCGGCATGGCATAGGGATGTCATCTGACTAGACTATGGTGACTGTCGTCCCCTCAGTCCTTATGGGGTCAGTGCGGCATGCTTGCTTTTCTCAAAGCAAGCGTACTGAGCCACGCTCGATCTCTTGCCGTCCTACCCAGGGGTCATGACAGGAAAGAGGTCGAGTGTCTTCCACGTGGTTAAGGTAGGAGAAAGGGTCACGACCGACCCTGGCCTAGGCATTGGCTTGCATGCTTGTCCTAGCTGGGCCTTGGTTGTTTAGGCCATTGTTAACCCGAGGAGTTGCAGGCCGCGTGGCCTGCTAGCTAATCGGCGCCTTGAGACACCCCGGGGTCATAACCCCAACAAGGGGGGTGAATAGCCTATAAAAATTCTCTATAAATATACTAGAGCAAGTGGTTAGTACACTAAATGGCGTAATGTAATTTTGCTCTAGCTCTACAAGGGTTACAAGCCACCTATACCAACAATTCTAGTTGGTATGGTCTCTAGGCACACACAATACTATGTCACTACTTAGTGAGCTCTCAAAGACTAACTAAAGAGCCTCACTAACCAAACTAACAAACTCTCAAAGACTAACTACACTAAAGAGCTTTACTAGGCAAGAATGTAAACAAAGTAAAAACAAGAGAGTGAGGGGTGATTCTACCGCTGTGGCAAGGGAGATGCACTGATCAAAGAATACCAAGTGAGTCACCGGGAGAATTCCAATCACAATTGACACAAGAATTTTTCTCCTGAGGTTCACGTGCTGGCACACTAGTCCCCATTATGTCGAACAACACTTGGTGGTTCGGTGGCTATTAGGTATCACACACCTAGCCAACACTTGGTGCCACAAGAACCTACCCACAAGTGAGGTAAGTCAATGACACGAGCAATCTACTAGAGTTACCTTTCGGTGCTTCACCGGGGAAGGCACAAGACCCCTCACAATCACTGGGAGGTGGCCAAGAACAATCACCAACTCTTGCCAACAATCCTTCGCTGCTCCAAGCCGTCTAGGCATCGGCAAATGCCAAGAGTAACAAGAGAACCGCAACAAATTGATCCCCAAGTGCCAGTAGATGCAATCACTCAAGCAAATGCACTTTGGATCACTCTCAACTCACTTAGGATGCACAACCAAGCAAGAGAATGAGTGAGAGAGGTTTGCCTCAGCTCAAAGGATGCTATTACATTTAACAATGACCAAGAGAGTGAGCCAAAACCGACCAAGCTCTATTTATAGAGCCCCCAACAAATTATAGCCGTTATGCCCTCGGGGAGGTCTAGACCGAGGCTCCGGACCATCTACAATGAGCGCCCGGACCCCTGGATGACGCCACGTGTCCATACATTCAAACGCGTCCACTCGATCCCAAGAGTCACTAAAAGTCACACCTCTCAGCTTAGCTCCGGACCCTAGCTCCGAACCAAGGTCTGGACCAACTCTCCTCAGGGTCCAGATGTATGCAGAGACGTTCTAGAGAGGGAAAATAGATTTGGACCCGGTCTGGACCCTTCAAACGCATGTAAAAACACTCAACTAAACCTAGAAAACATGGTCCTAACCCTAGCTCCGGTCCCAGGTGACATGGTCTCGACCCTAGATCCAGACCCGGTCCTGAGCCAGAGTCCTGAGCGCTAAAACAACTGTAACTCTTAGCTCCAAACTCTAATTTTGATGATCTTGGACATTTTGGAAAGCTTATGCAGAGGGCTACACATCCCACATGCATATTTGTTCCAAAGCATAATGTAACAATGCATAATTCCCATCCAAGAACCATCAATGTTCAACACAGACCAATGGTCCTATTGCCCTCACCATCAGGGTCCTAATGACATTTTCACCTCCAAATCAACTTCTATCTCTTCACAATTGCTCCGAAGTGCTAAACACATTGTGTATTATCATTGTGCACGTGTGTTAGCATTTTTCAAAGCATTTTACAAGGGTTAATTGTTAGCACACTAGGTCCTAATGCATATGCATGAATCACTTCACCTAGTGGCACTTGACAACCGCTTTAACCGAGGTTCTCCCATCTTGATAGTATGGCTATCTATCCTAAATCCACTCACACCCACTTGATGTCTTGAGTGGCAAAATAAAATGCTCCTAATAAATATACCTTTGCCTTGAGCCATTTTGTTTTTCTCTTTCTTCTTTTCCAAGTTTGGAGCTTGATCATCATCATCACATATCCACCAACATCACCATGGACTTCATCTTTGCTCCATCACTTGGCGTGTACTAACCTATCTCATATTCACTTAGAGCCAAAGGTTAGTACCTAGGGTTTCATCAATTAACCAAAACCAAACTAGAGCTTTCAAATGGGACCTATTGCAACAAGTACAAACAAGGGCACTTGGAGAAGAATTTCAAGAGCAAGAACACAACCATATCCTCTAGTCAGTTTGATTCTTGCTATTTACTTTCCAAGGGTGCTAATGGTGTTCATACTAAGTTCATTGGTGCACCCATTGTGATGGCTCGAATAAGAAAGCTATTTGGGTGCCCAAAAGCTTAGTCACTAACTTTGGAGGACCCAAGCAAGTTGGGGTACCTAAAAGGAATTGATCTCCTTTTATAGGTAGATTATAAGGCTAAAGAAAGGTATTGGGTGCTTGATAGTGGGTGCACTCAACATATGACCGGAGATCAAAGGATGTTCAACTCAATTGATACAAGTGGCAAGGATGATAATGAGACTCACTTGTGACAATGGCAAAGGCAAGGTCAAAGGGCTTGGTAGAATTGCAATATCAAATGACATGAGCATATCAATGTGCTGCTAGTAGAGAGTCTCAAATTCAACTTATTGTCAGTGGCTTAATTATGTGATCTTGGATTCAAGTGCGTATTTAGAGTTGATGATATGAAGAGTGCATTTCTAAATGGAATCATCAATGAGCTAGTATATGTTGAATAACCACCTAGATTTGAAGATGACAAGAAACCCAACCATGTGTACAAGCTCAAGAAGGCATTATATGGATTGAAGCAAGCATTTAGAGCATGGTATGAAAGGTTGAGAGAATTCCTATTCTCAAATGGATTCAAGATGGGCAAGATTGATACTACTCTCTTCACCAAAAATCACATGAGCAGTGCCTACCACCCTCAAATGGATGGACAAACTAAACACATAAACCAATGCTTGGAGACATATCTTCATTGTTTTGTACACGCTTGCCTCACCACATGGTCTCAGTGGCTTGCCTTGGCTGAACATTTGTACAATACCTCTTTCCAGTCCTCTCTTGGCAAGAGCCTTTTTGTTGTTCTGTATGGCCACGAACCTAGGTATTGATATTTCTCAATCTTGCCAAACTGCTGACTTGCAAAATTGGTTGGGGGAACGAGAGCTAATGCAACAACTTGTTCTTCAACATTTGCTGTAGCTCAACACAAGATGAAGGTTCAGGCCGACAAACACCAATCTCAGCATACATTCCGGGTTTGTGGTGTTGTCTATCTCAAGGCTCAACCTTATGTCCAAACTTCTCTAGCACCTTGCTCCACCAACAAATTGGTCTTTCGGTTCTATGGTCCTTTTACTATCTTGGAGAAGACTGGCCAGTCTGCATATCGCCTGCAACTGCCGCCTGATTGTCATATTCATCACGTCTTCCACGTGTCTCAGCTAAAAAGGACAATCTCTCCATCTAGACATGTAATCCTTGATCTTCCTGATGTCACTAATGAGCTGCATGTACCTCAAGCAATATTGGATCGCCGTCTTCGCTGACACCACGACACCATGATCCCTCAAGTCTTGGTGCGTTGGTCCTATCTGCCCTCCGCTTTGTCCTCCTAGGAAGATGAGATTCCTCTTCACCGGCAATTCCCATGCGCACTAGCTTGGGGGGCAAGCTGGTTCTCAAGGAGGGAGTAGTGGCGTAGCTGAGTTTTGGGAAAATATTGTAGATATTTCGATAGTAAGCTATTTCAAATAAATTTTAGTTTATCACTCATTTGAAAAATGTCTCAACGACTTTTTAAATGTATTTGTCTTATGTTTCGGTAAATTGTAGATTTGTACGATGACATGTCACATTTAGATCATGTTTAGTGGAACTCGGACCGGCTTTGGCTCTGGCTCTTCACGCACTAGAGCAAGGAATTGTTTTTATTTCTCGTCTAAAAACAAATCAGGAATCAGTAAAGCCACTATTTTTTGTTTTCACTAGCTCCGACTTCTCTGTGTACTATAGCAAGGAGGTAAGGAGCCGAAGATGTTCATAGACTTACCAAATGATATATTGCTAACAAAAACTTTATATATTAAAGGCATGCTTGGATTCACAGGTCTAAAGTTTAGTTGACTAAAGTTGAGGACTAAAAATTTAGATCACATTATTTCACTTGTGTGGTCTAAAGTTTTATGAGACGGTCTCAACTTTAAACAACATTTTAGAACTCCTGTTTGGAACCTTAGAAGCCAAAGTAGCATAAAGTTTAGTGGCTAAACTTTAGATCATGAGATCTAAACAGAGCTCAAAATGGACCACATAATTTAAAATACTGGCTATGCCACTTGGAGGGAGGGATGTCACCGACATTGCTCCTGCAGCGAACCTGGTGGAAGAAGCAATTGAAGAAGCGGTTGGCGCAGTTGGAGAGACCTTTCACTCAGGGTGTGTTTAGTTGAGCTATGACCGTAAGAAAAAGCTACCGTGGGCCGTGAGATGTAGAAAAATTGTCATGGGCTGTAAGCTGCGTAAAAGCTGAAAGTTATTTTGTTAAAATAAGTATAAAATATACCTCGTATCTTTATCTCTCTTAAGTTATTTCTTCCACCTATTTTGAAAACTAGAAAGCTAAGTCAAAAGCAGGTTAAAGGTGCTTTTAAAAATCTGCTACCACTTAAAAAGTTAGTTTCTTCCACCTATTTTGAAAACTAGAAAGCTAAAAGTCCAAAGCAGGTTAAAGGTGCTTTTAAAAATCTGCTACCGCTTAAAAAGTACCGATCGCTTTCGTAAAAAAAAAAAAAAAAAAAAACTTTCGTACGCGCGCCCCAAGTCCTCCTGTGCCCCACGCGGCCACGCCCCCGCCTGATCGGATTCCTAATGTCGTATCCGAACGGAATGCATCGACCGTCCGCGCGCGCTCGATGCAATAGAAAAAACCCGAACGGAAATCGCACGTCCAGCGCCGCGGCTCTTGGCCTCGTCCTTCCTCCTCTTCGACAACACGCAGGAGCAGATGCGTGCGCTGGTCGCTCTCTCGGCCCGACTGCCGCCATTGCCCCTTGCCTGATGGATCTAATTCCTTGCCCACCCGCTCCCTCCCTCCATCGCTCGTGCTCCCTTGCCTCCGCCCGCAGCCAGTTCAAGGAGAGCGTGGGCAAGTTCGCGCAGGATGCCATCGTGCCGCACGCCACGGCCATGGAGGGATTGGAGGCAGTGGGCGAGAGCAACGCGACCGTCCAGAGCCACAGCGGCGGCGACTACCGGCCATTCCGAGAGTACGTAAGTTCATTCATTATCTAATTCAGCGTTCAACAATTTGGAGCTGACAGCACAAATACCAAAAAGTGGAGGGTTCCAGGTGAAAAAGCAAAGAAATATAAACAGCAAATGATTAGTAAAAGTTGATCTCAAGATTCACATAGACTTTAGGGTTCCCAATACAAAATATTTTGTTAGCTTCTCGTCTTTTCCCAAATAATGCACAAATTGACTGAAACTTGTAAAATCAAAATCAAATCCAAAAATTATACTTCAAATTTTATTAGGTAGCGTTTGGATGTACATATTGAGCCTCAGGAATTGGCATTGGCATCGGATAACACCAAATGTCGCTATTTGGATGGCTTCAGATTTAGAATTGGAAATCAACTCCAATGCCAAAGGGGTATTCGCACACCTGCACCCCCTCACCCTCAATACAGAGCCGTGACCCTCTGTATTGGGGGGATTGGTGTTCGCCCAAGAAAAGGAAGGCATTCGTCCTCTTCTTCTTCCTCGCACTCACGCTTTCCTCTTCTTCCTCACAACCGGCGCCCCTTTGCTTCTTTCTCTCGTCCAAGCCAGGCGGCTGAGCAGCGCCGCGAGCTTGCACAAGGCGGGCGGATGGCCGCGAGCTCACCTCCGCACCATCGAGGCCACACCTGACCACGTCGTTGGCGCTACCGAGCCCGAGCCCCTCCATGGCGGGCACAACTCGATCCAACGGTGACTTCCACGTCGCATCTGGGCGACGGCGCGAGCTCGGACAAGGCGGGCGGGCGCGTGGGCTTCCTCGCGTGATGAATCGCTCGCGCTCGTGCGAGGAGGGCGGGTGGGCAGGCGACGGCGCGAGCTCGGACAAGGCCTCGAGCCAGTATGAAACCGGCAGCGGCGCGAGCTCGGACGAGACCGGCGACGGCGCGAGCCCGGACGAGACCGACGGTGACGTGAGCTTGGACGAGGCCGGCGACGGTGCGAGCTCGGATGAGTTCGGTGGCGGTGCGAGCTCGGACGAGGCGAGCGGGCGAGCACGCGCAATCCCATTGGTGTCGTGCCCAACCCCATCACCAGCACCGCCGATTTCCAATTTCACAGAAGGAACCTCCAAACATGATTTGGTATTTGCCATGTCACTAGATTCCTAATCGCAATTCCATCGACATCCAAACATATGTTTTGGTATTGCAGTCCATTTCCAAAGCCAGTTCGATTTGGTATTGGCACTCAATTTAATTTCAGTCGTCGAATATCTACATCCAAACAGACCCTTAAGTTCCTTTTAACTGTAACCGTATCATTACATGTGAAATATAAATCCTGAAAAGCCTAAGGGCATGCATAACCCATAGACAATCTACTCCAAAGTCTGGCAACTCCAAAGTCAGAAATAAAAATCTTCATGTGCGGACCTGAAGAGAGGCTCAATGTCAGGGCCGTACTTGACCCGGAACAAATGCAAAATCGTTTAATGGTTTTAATTATTTTCTAAAAATGATCAAATCTTTAACAGTAGACGTGAACAAAAATTCGTGGACCCCGTCCAGCGTATGGCACATATCTAATGTACTATAAAAAAAAACAGCAGCCTCCAAAAACAGCCTCTTTAGTTGGGTTTTTAGCTTTTCGAAAATAAAAGCAGCCCTAAAGGCCCAACTAAACGGACTCTTAAGTTCTGAATAGGACAGAAGACCGGGCTGCTGCGACAGAAGCCCAATCCTAGAGGTGTTGTGCCGGAATGGATTAATTGAGAAGCAAAAGTCTACATCATCTCCCTCAATTTTTACGAAAGTCTATTTTTCCTCCTTGAACTCTAAAGTCGGTTAAACCACCTCCCTGAACTTTTAAAACCATTTGTTTTACCTCCCTAACCGGTTATGAGCAGTTTTTAAAGGTGGTTTTGTCTTTTCCCTTTTTATTTATTTTGGTTAAATATTTGAAAAATCATAGTAAATCACAGAAAATTTATAAAATGGAAAATCTAATGTTTATGGACTCCACATGAGTAGATCTACACAATGAACCACATGAGTAAATCTACACAATGAACATATAATGTCGTATACCTTAGTACAAATTTTTGTTTTAGCTTTAGATCTATATTTTTCTATAATTAATTCATAACTGCAGTTTCTATGGTTCAATTATGGCGAAATTTTTATGGTGGGTTAATTATTATATGCTTCAACTGTAGTAAAAATTTCATACTCATTGGATCATGTATAACTTAGTGATAGATTTATAAATACATTTTAACAAGCATATACCTAAATAAATCTATAACTAAGTTATATATGATCCAATGAGTATAAAATTTTTAATACAGTTCAAGCATACAAGAATTAGACCACCATAAATTTTTTACCACAATTAGACCATAGAAACTACACTTATGAATTAATTACAGAAAAGCATAGATCTAAAGCTACAATAAAAAATTTGTACTAAAGTATACCATATTATATGTTCAGTGTGTAGATCTACTTACGTGAAGTCCAACAAAATTGAATTTTCTATTTTATATTTTTCTATGATTTAATATGATTTTTTAAATATTCAGCCAAAATAAATAAAAAAGAAATTTGAAAACCGCTTATAACCAGTCAGGGAGGTATAACGAACGGTTTTAAAAGTTCAGGATGTGGTTTACCTAGTTTTAGAGTTCAAGAAAAAAAATAGACTTTCGCTCAAGTTGAGCGGTAATATGGAAGTAGGGAACTGGGAAATTCCCGTACCGACCGACACCGAACACCGGAATTCCCGACCGGATATCATTTTCTCGGGAAAAAACGGATTCGGGAAGAAATCCGGGAAAATTCGGCGAATCCGGGATCGAAATCGGTTAGAGTGATTTCCCGACCGAATTAGCGGATCCCATATTTGGTCGGGAAAACTCCCGCGGGAATTTCCCGTTTTTAAGGCCGTTGACGACTCGCAGGAGTCGCAGCCAGGAAATTAACATCGGCGGCGGCGCCTCACGCCTCGCTACTCGCGTCGGCGTCACTTCCAGTTCCCCGCGATGGCGTCGCAATTCCCACAACTCAAGTTCTCGCGCCCAGGGCCCCCAAATCGCAGCAGCAGCGAGCAGCCATGGATGCCAGCGGAGCCGGCAGCAAGACGAAGAAGGGGGCGGCCGGGCGCAAGGCGGGCGGCCCCAGGAAGAAGTCAGTGTCACGGTCCGTCAAGGCTGGGCTGCAGTTCCCCGTCGGCCGGATCGGGCGGTACCTCAAGAAGGGCCGGTACGCCAGCGGAGCTCGTTGCATACTTATGTTCACCAAGTTCTGCTTCTCGTTCTGATTTTGCAATTCGTCAGTTTGTTGAAGTTGATGATTATGTGGAATCAGTAAATAGACATGGTAATTCATATATGGAATGAGGCAAAACGTAGGAGAATGATCGTTTTGAAGTCAAAATGTTTCTAACCTAGACCCTGATATATGGTAGTACTGTATTTATGTTTGGTAAATGGTGATACGGTAGTTCATTGCTGAATGTAAGATCTATTCAGAATAACTGACCAGACAAACCATCAAGAGTTTGTGAATTGACTCTGACATGCTATTGTTTGCATATGGATTATACATGGTTGCTATTGTTGCATCGAGCTCACTGTTTCAAGTGGTTACATATATCGATGTTTCCGTTTTGTGTTACCGCTTCCCGATCGTAATCGACACGTTCCCGTTCAAAATATTCCGTTCTCGATATCCCGTAATACCGGATTCGTTTTCCCGTCCGGCCTTTCTGTTCTCGTTCCCGTTCCCGACTAAAAAATACAGGAGCGGGAATGGTTAAGACATTTTTCCGACCGTTATCGACCGTTTTCATCCATATATGGAAGGGACCATGCGCGGGGCGTGAGGCAGCCTAGGGGTGGCTACTTATTACGTCTGTGAGAACAAGGAGAACTCGAACTTGGCTTCCATTGTGAACCTCGCCAGTGGCGACGGCGAACTCTGGCGAGTTGCTGGAATTAAACTAGTTCCTGAAGGACCGGAAACGACGACCAGAGGGGGGTGAATGGGAGCCTCAAATTTCTTTCGAAATCTTCAACCACTGTCCCAACATCAATCCCCAAAAAAAACATACACGAAAGACTTGATGACCACGACCCTAGAGAAGGGTGGATGCTCCCTCAGAACACGGCGGGTCACCACAGAGCAAACGGAACACAGATCGAAGCCCAAACGAGCAAACTCCCAAAAGAAAACAGCACTGCTCCTGCAAATATCGGACACGTCCGGTATTATATCGGACACGTCCGGTATTATATCGGACACGTCCGGTATTTTCGGACACGTCCGGTATGATCTCGGACACGTCCGGTATTTTCAGCAGCAAGCTGACCAAAAGAGAAAAATCCAAAACCCCGTCAAATGGTATCCAAAAATCATGAAATTTTAACCATAGCTCTTTAGACATCAAGGGAAGGTCTCCACCAAATTTCAGCTCAAAACTCCAAAGTGAGAAATATCGGACACGTCCTAGATCATATCGGACACGTCCGGTATGAACGAGCAGTTTCTCGAGAAAAATCAAATCAAGCCATAACTTGATCAAATCAACTCCAAATGACTTGAAACTTTGCACAAGGGTTCACAAGCGAGTAGAAAGGCAACCTCTAAAGGATCATGGCCCGAAACAAACTCTAACTCCGTGAATCGAAGGAATTGAAGAATCCCCAAAAAATAGGTCAAGAACTTAAATTGCTCGGATCTGCGATCTCGTGAGGAATTAGTGGATTTCCTTCGGTGGAAAGCTTCTACTCATATCATTGATCGATACAAGGCAACAAGAACGAACCAAAACCAACCCAAAACGAAGAAATGAGAGGGAAAACAAGAAGGGACAAAAGGAGCTCGTGAAGAACACCAAAATCACATCAAGAACACAACTAAATCATGAATCCCGGAGGGCATACGGTGGTTACGGCCACCGATTCCTTGAAAACCAAGTCACAATTTGAGTTGTGGACCTCTCTCATACATGGAAGCAAACTAGAGGAAGAAACCCTAAAGGAGAAAATAAAAACTGGAGGAGGTCAGGGAGATGGGGGCTCCCTCATCCTATTTAACAGGGCTATTACACATTCCCAGTTTTGCCCCTGGATACAAATGAGTTGAACCGCTAAGCCCAAGGGCGTTGTTGTCCAACCCGGTGTAATCTTGATCCGACGGCCACCATGCCTTCTCATCGGTAGCTTCGCCTCGACGCGAACTCCCCGATGCCGCCACGTGCCGTCCGTCCCTCCTCGGAACCTCCGCCCGGGTTTTGAGGCCCAAACCCGTAAACCGTCCATCCGATGGTTTTGAGGTCCAAACTATCAAACCGTCCGCGAGTAGCGTACTCCATACGCGTCCCCCGCCATCCGACGTGTGTCACCACCGTCCTCGACCGGCCGGCCCACCAAGTCCTCCTGAGCCTCGCTCGACTCACGCGTCTGCCGTCTTGACCCGGTCAACACCGTCACTCCATGTCTTCTTGCACTTGTCGATGTCCCAAGTGTCAGCCACCGCGGCTAGTCACCAGGCCTCTGGGTCCCTCGGTCCAAGCCTCACGTCCGTCCTTCACCGCTCCCGGTCTGTCGGCATGGCACGTCCTCCTTGACCTTCACCTCATCATCGACCACCGCATCTGAGCTCCACACCTGCACAACACAAGCCAAAAGACATGTCGCACACATAGCTTTCGCCATGGTAGGGTTAGTCACCACTCAACCCACTTCGTGGATCACATTAACAATCACTCATCACAAAACGAACACACAAGGGTACTTGTCAACCTTGTGTTCGCAATCTCCCCCTTGATGAGTGCATTGTCAACACCAATACACGAACAGCTTGAGCAAAAGAAAAAGAAGAAGAAGAGAAAAGAAAGAACTCACCCAAATGACCAAAAGCCAAAGAAAAGCCAAGAACCGGGTCATTTGAAAATGAGCAAAACTTGGTCCCCAAAGACATGGGCAGCGGCTCGACGCAACCAAGTGAAACAAAGCTAGCCCTCAAGAAGAGGCAACGGGCTCAACACCACTAGCAAAGCTCGAAAAACCAAAAAACTGCTAGACCCTCCAGAAGAGGCAAAGGCTCAACACATCTAGCAAAACACCTCAAATGCAACTCCCCCTGAACAAGTGCAATCTCTCTCAAATGAATGCATATCTCTCAACTTTAAGTGAAATTGGAAGTTTCTTCCCCTTGTGTCATTATGAGTGTGGAAAACTTCTCCCCCTTGTTGACACATGCACTTATCAAGCTAGAGCCCAAAGATTGCATCTCCCCCTCAAATCATGCTATGAATGCAGAAATGCACGAATGCAGAAGCTTCAAGATTATAGTAAGTAGATTGAAAAGAGGCTCTAGTTGATGCTGTCATGTATATAGTAACACATACAAGTGCTAGCAAATGCTCAAAGTGACCAAATGTGACGAAATATGGCATTTAAGCAATTTTGATCAAGTTTGAGCAATTTTAAAAGAGGGTTCACCACCAAAGGAGCACATAGCAAAAGTAGACAGGAGATCGACCTTGTGCTACACATGTATGCAAAGTGAACTACCCCAAACAAAGTTCACACAGCATGTCATGAGACAAACTTGTGGTTTGATCAAATTTTAGACACCAATTGAAATTTATCGGAGTTATACAGCTTATTACCAAAGTTTGTCAGACAAGTGTGTGCGGGAGGTTATCTGTGCCATCAAAACCTGACTTAGCGACCATGTCAAGCCTATGCCAAAGGCAATCAGAAGCTTAAGACAATGATCTCGGTATCCATTACAGAGCTCAAGTTCACCAATAAGTGCAAGTTGGAGCTGTCTCGATACTCTAACATAGGATAGTACAGACCCATCCCGATCTTTTCAAATCACTTAGTTTGATTTTCAAGTTTTAGCACAAATTCAAGTTTCTCAAGCAAGTGTGTAACTCAAGGTATGAGCCGTAGCAACTAAGCATATATATGAAGCAAGAAAAAGATCTCGACACATTCTACACATGCTAGTGCCACAAGTAGTGGTGAACACATTTCATGTTTCAACAAGTTTTAATCAAGTTCACAGTTTGGAAAACAAGCTTAGCTCATAACATGTATCAATTGATCAAAAGGAGCCTAAGCCAAAAGCACATCATTGTATATCCATAACATCCCCAACAAGAGCATAGTGTCAATCTAGCTACTATAAGGATGAAGCTCAGGATGCAATATGATACATGATGATATGATATGCAAGAATGATATAAAAACAAAAACAAAGGCTACACTACAAAGAAAAGCAAAACTAGAATAAAACAACCAAAGTTCCCCTCCTCTAAAAAGGGAAACAAACTCCAAGCTCCCCTCGCAAGCGAGCAAACTAGGCTTGGTCAAGTGGTTTGGTGAAGATATCTACGAGCTGGTTTTGGGTATCAATATGGTGCAGATCGATATCACCTTTCTCATAGTGGTCACGCAAGAAGTGAAAGTGAACTTCTATGTGCTTTGTCTTTGAGTGAAGGACTAGGTTTTTTGCTACACTTATGGCACTGGTGCTGTCACAAAACAAAGGCACTCGCCTAAACTCTAACCCAAAGTCTCTCAGAGTAGCTATCATCCAAAGCAACTGGGAACAACAAGCAGCAGCAGCAACATACTCAGCTTCTGTGGTGGATTGGGTGACACTAGACTGCTTGCGAGAAGACCAAGACACAAGAGAAGATCTAAGAAACTGACAAGTCCCCGAAGTGGACTTCCTCTCAACACAACAACCAGCATAATCTGCATCAGAATACCCACAAAGAGAAAGAGAGGAGGAAGCTGAAAACCAAAGACCAAACTCGGGTGTGAAATGAAGGTACCTGAGGATCCGCTTGATGGCTTGACGATGAGACGTGCGCAGCAAAGACTGAAAACGCGCGCACAAGCAGACTGCGAATTGGATGTCCGGTCTCGTCGCTGTTAGGTATAGCAGGGACCCGATCATGCTTCGGTATTCCTTCTGGTCCATGGCTTCTCCCTCCTTGTCCTCATCCAGGGCCGTCGTGGTTGACATGGGCGTCGAAAGAGGCTTGGCCTCACCCATATCAAATTTCTTGAGCACGTCCTTGATGTACTTGCCTTGGTGCACGAACGTCCCCTCATGAGTTTGCTTGATTTGCAGCCCGAGGAAGAAAGTTAATTCGCCCATCATGCTCATCTCAAATTCCCTACTCATAGTATCTGAAAACTTGGCAACAAGAGCATGAGAAGAGCCACCAAAGATTATATCATCCACGTATATCTGAACCAAAAGGATGTCTGTGCCTTGCTTGAGGAGGAACAAAGTCTTATCTACGGAACCCATCCTAAAACCCTTATCAAGCAAGAAAGCTTTCAAACGCTCATACCAGGCTCTCGGGGCTTGTTTCAAACCATACAAGGCTTTGTGGAGTTTAAAAACATGGTTGGGGTACTTTGGATTTTCAAAGCCAGGGGGTTGCCTCACATAAACCTCTTCCTCTATGTACCCATTCAAGAAGGCGCTCTTCACATCCATCTGATACAGCTTGAACCCTTTCGAAGCTGCAAATGCTAAAAGAATCCTAATGGCTTCTAGACGGGCAACAGGAGCAAAGGTTTCTTCATAGTCTATTCCCTCTTTTTGGCAAAAACCCTGAGCCACTAATCTCGCCTTGTTTCTCACCACCACCCCATCCTCACTCTGCTTGTTCTTGTAAACCCACTTTGTACCTATGGGGTGGCACTCTGGTGGAGGTGGAACTAAAACCCACACTTAGTTCCGCTCAAAGTTCTCTAACTCCTCATGCATAGCATTAACCCAATCGGCATTAGATAGTGCGTGTCCAATATCTCGAGGCTCAAAAGAAGCTACGAAAGCAGAATGAGCGAAATGGGAAATATGATAAGACTTGGAACGCGTTACCCTTTCATCGATGTCGCTGATCATGGTCTGAGGAGGATGGCGTCGCTGGATATGTTGAGGTGCACCCAAAGACGAAGTCGCCTCCCCCTCATCCACAGCTGGGGCCTCCTCAGTCGATTGAGGAAGCGGCTCGCACGGACCCCATGAAGTAGAGGTGGAGGGCTCGGGGCTGTGAGCCGAAGTGGTCGAAGCTGGCTCTATCGGGGCAGCCGGTTGAGATGGCTTGGGATCATCCCAATCGACGTCATCGTCATCCTCAATGAAAATGCTGTCACCCATCTCTTCATCACCTGCACGTTCAAAGATAGAAATAGAAGAGGGCATGGTTTCGTCGAAGGTGACTTCACAAGTCTCCACGACATGGTTAGTCTCAAGATTAAGCACACGGTACGCATGTGAATGAGAAGCATAACCGAGAAATATACCATCCGAAGATCTAGATTCAAACTTGTCAAGATTACCTTGCTTAAGAATGAAGCACCTGCAACCGAAGACTCGAAAATGACTCACCTTGGGTGGACGCCCAAACCGCAACTCGTAGGATGTCTTTTTTAAGAAAGCATGAAGAAAAATGCGGTTTGAAACATGGCAGGCGGTGTTGATGGCTTCGGCCCAGTAACGCCTAGGAGTCCTATGCTCATTGAGCATCGTCCTGGCCATTTCAACCAAAGTCCGATTTTTGCGCTCAACAACACCATTCTGCTGAGGGACATAGGGCGAAGAAAACTGATGTTCAAGACCCAAGGAAGCACAGAAGGTGTCAAACTGAGAGTTTTTGAACTCAGTGCCATTGTCACTGCGGATAGCTCATATGGCATTCTTTGGTAACTTAGTTTGCAACCTCAAGATCAAGTCACGAGCATGAGAAAATGCTTCGTCCTTGCCCTCCATGAAAAACACCCAAGAATAACGAGAAAAATCATCCACGATCACAAGAACGTACCACTTCCCTCCCTCTGACCGAACCTGAGCCGAACCAACAGTGTCCATATGGAGTAGCTCACCGGGTCTTGTGGTCATGACCTGAGTCACTAGAGGATGGGAAGCAGCCACCATCTTTCCGTGGTGACAAGGATGGCATACCAGATCCTTCTCAAACTTAAGTTTGGGCAATCCTCGGATCATGTCAAGAGAACTCAACCTCACTAGGAGATCGAAGCTCAAGTGACCAAGTCTCCTATGCCACTTCCACAAATTAGAAGAAGATCCAGGCAACCAAACAGCGAGAAGAACCGAAAGACTGAGAGAAATCAGCTCTAAAAACTCAGGCCAAAAGGAACGATCTGACAAACTAGATGTCCCTGAGAATCGAGCACACGAGAAAGTCCAGTCTTAAAGTGCACCTCAAACCCATCTTGAAGGAGTTGCGAAACAGAGAGCAAATTGAAATGCAGGCTTGAAACCAAAGCAATGTCCTTAAGATAAAAGACTCATTGACCCGAATGGTCCCACGAGACAGCACCTTACCTTTGCTATTGTCCCCAAATGTGATGTACTCCTTGTATTGTATGGGGTCGAGGCTGGAGAACCATTTGGAACTTCCGGTCATGTGGCGCGAACAGCCGGAATCAACAAGCCATGTGTTCTCCAGGCCTCCGCTCTACATCAATAGAAAGACAGGGGGTGAGCAAATGGCACAACACTGGGGTTAGTGAAATGAGGAGAATACTAGTGTTGAGTCATTTGCCCTGGAAAAGTGTTAGGAAAAAACACCATACATGCCATGTCCCATTGGAGAGAAGCGATCACCACAGTGGGGGAAAACGTGGTCCGCTAGGAGTGTGGGACTGAAAGCCACCGTCGCGAGGTCCAGAGTCATATAGATCATGACTTGGGCCACGCCGGGCACGACCACCACTGTGGTCTCGCCACTTGAGGCCTAGCACCTTGAGGCATTACACCTCTAGGCCTAACACTGTGCCTCTGAAACAGGCGGTACATGTACGCCATGGGGAGGACGGTACATGTTCCGATTGTTCAACTCGTACTCGCGCCGCTCATCTCTCTTCCTCCTAAAGCAAAACTCAGCCAAATGACCATCTCTATGGCAATAGTCACAGTGGTACCTCACCTCTCTCTTGGATGGTGGTTGACTCACTCTCTTGTGGATGTGGTTCACTCTCTGAGGCTTTTTGGCTTTAGGAAGGGGTGCACTAGAGATGTTGGGTAGAGTATCGAGTGAGTTCCAAAAGTGGTTCGGTTTGGGAACCCAAACTTACTTGGATGGTGGAGCTTTTGGTGGTTCTTCAAACACACCATCTTTGATCATAGGCTTGGTAGACTCTGGTGGAGGGATCTTGATCAATTTGGGAGTGTTGGTGGGTTTCTCACTTGGGTTCAAACCACTATGTTCACCAACCTTGCCATAGACATGCTCACCCTTCCCACCTATAGCAAAGCCTACTCCCGATGAGTCAGTTCCCCGCCTGAACTAGGCTCACCATCATGCCCAACTGAGGCTCACTGCACTGACACCCAGCTCAAGATGGACCGAAGTTGTGTGTTTTCTTCCTCGGTTCCCATCTTGTCGTGCCTGCAGGACTCAAGCTCCAACACCAAAGCTTCACATCGAACACATGTAGTGGTGGTGCTATCTGAGTTGGCCTTCTCAAACTCAACAAGTTTGGCAACCTTCTCTACCAACTCAGATTGCAAGCCTGAGCAGGACTTGCATGCACCTGAGCAACCCAGAACGAGACTTCAGCTCATCACATTCATCAAGCAAAACAGCATACTTGGATTACAAGTTAGAGAGGTTAGACATGTGTATAGCGCACTCATCGCACTCCTCCTCCTTTGACACCACTACACCACTCTTAGCAAGCTCCAACTCCTTCAAAGCAACCTCTAGCTGGTCCTTAAACTCTTTTCTCTCACGGGCAGCACGCTTAAGCAACTTATCTTGACTCATCAATGTATCATTCATAGTATCAAGCTCAAGCATAAGTGAGTCAAGTGTGGGCGGTACCTCATTTTCGTCGTCGTCGACGTCGACGTCCTTTTTGAGCTTTGCTCCACCGTCAACCGCCATAGTGCAAAACCCACCACAGTTTGCACCGGCAACAAAGCAGAGACCGTTGAGCTTGTCCTCACGCTTCTTCTCGGACTCATCGTCGGTCGAGGGAGAAGAAGAGTGATCATCATCGGAGTCATCGTCGAGGTCGCTGAGGGAGGCGAGGAAGGCGTGTTCTTGAGCTTTAGCCTTCCTGCGGTACGCCTTCTTGATCGCCTCCTTGTCGAAGCCACCCTTGGCCTTGTGCTTGCCGGAGGTGTAGTCGCGCTTATCCTTGCGCTTGCCGGAGTCGTACTTGGTGAAGTGCTTCTTCTTGGGGCAGTGCGCGACAAAGTGGTCTGGATCTCCACATCCATAGCATCCCTCCTTCGGGCCACCACTGTGTCGGTGGTTCAAACGATTGTTGTGAAACCAAGAGAACCGACTGATGACGAGTGCCAACTCATCATCCCCAAGAGACTCCAGCTGCTCCTCTGTGACTGACATCAAGCACGACAAAGAGAAAGAAGCTTGTGAAGGGTTAGTCAATGAACTTGAACCACTACCTGAGACCAAAGCCATGGTTGGTGCAGAAGGATTCTTGAGCTTGGCTTGGGTTTGGTAGTCGATCTCTGTGGACTTGAGCTTGCTGAAAAGCTCGTCGATGGTGAGGGTGTCGTAGTTGGCCGACTCGATGATCGCCGACACCTTCACATCCCATACCTTTCGATCAAGGGCATAGAGAAGCTTGAGTGCCCTCTCATGATCACTATAAGGTAAGTTGGCCTTGTTCACTTTCATTTTGTTGACGATAGTCTGAAAGCAGGAAAACATGGCATCGATGGACTCGCCATCAAGCTGAGAGAAGTTCTCGTACTCGCACTTGTACGTCTCGTAGAGTCTGGTCTTGACCTGTGCGGTCCCCTCGTGATAGCTCTGAAGCCTCACCCAGATCTCTCGAGCTGTAGTACAATCAGAGACACGCTCGAACTCAGAAAGCGAAAGACTCGAGAAAAGCACACTGCGAGCTTTGCTATTTGCGTTGTGCCGATCCTTGTGATCCTGGGTGGTACGGGCCGCAACAGGGAGCACAACGTACGTAGCATCCTCGCAAATTTCCTAGATGAGCCAATCAATCCCTTGGAGATGCGTAGACATGCGGATCTTCCAATAAGGATAGTTGGACCCATCAAAGTGCGGTGGTTTGCCGGAACCACGCTCCATGTCGCCTTCGTGGATCACGGACCGATTAAGGTGGAATGATCCTTAACCGGCTCCGATACCAATTGAAGGACCGGAAACGACGACCAGAGGGGGGGGGGTGAATGGGAGCCTCAAATTTCTTTCGAAATCTTCAACCACTGTCCCAACATCAATCCCCAAAAAAAACATACACGAAAGACTTGATGACCACGACCCTAGAGAAGGGTGGATGCTCCCTCAGAACACAGCGGGTCACCACAGAGCAAACGGAACACAGATCGAAGCCCAAACGAGCAAACTCCCAAAAGAAAACAGCACTGCTCCTGCAAATATCGGACACGTCCGGTATTATACCGGACACGTCCGGTATTATATCGGACACGTCCGGTATTTTCGGATACGTCCGGTATTTTCAGCAGCAAGCTGACCAAAAGAGAAAAATCCAAAACCCCGTCAAATGGTGTCCAAAAATCATGAAATTTTAACCATAGCTCTTTAGACACCAAGGGAAGGTCTCCACCAAATTTCAGCTCAAAACTCCAAAGTGAGAAATATCGGACACGTCCTAGATCATATCGGACACGTTCGGTATGAACGAGCAGTTTCTCGAGAAAAATCAAATCAAGCCATAACTTGATCAAATCAACTCCAAATGACTTGAAACTTTGCACAAGGGTTCACAAGCGAGTAGAAAGGCAACCTCTAAAGGATCATGGCCCGAAACAAACTCTAACTCCGTGAATCGAAGGAATTGAAGAATCTCCCAAAAAATAGGTCAAGAACTTAAATTGCTCGGATCTGCGATCTCGTGAGGAATTAGTGGATTCCCTTTGGTAGAAAGCTTCTACTCATGTCATTGATCGATCCAAGGCAACAAGAACGAACCAAAATCATCCCAAAACGAAGAAATGAGAGGGGAAACAAGAAGGGACAAAAGGAGCTCGTGAAGAACACCAAAATCACATCAAGAACACAACTAAATCATGAATCCCGGAGAGCATACGGTGGTTACGGCCACCGATTCCTTGAAAACCAAGTCACAATTTGAGTTGTGGACCTCTCTCATACATGGAAGCAAACTAGAGGAAGAAACCCTAAAGGAGAAAATGAAAACTGGAGGAGGTCAGGGAGATGGGGGCTCCCTCATCCTATTTAACATGGCTATTACACATTCCCAGTTTTGTCCCTGGATACAAATGAGTTGAACCGCTAAGCCCAAGGGCGTTGTTGTCCAACCTGGTGTAATCTTGATCCGACGACCACCGCGCCTTCTCATCGGTAGCTTCGCCTCGACGCGAACTCCCCGATGCCGCCACGTGCCGTCCGTCCCTCCTCGGAACCTCCGCCCGGGTTTTGAGGCCCAAACCCGTAAACCGTCCATCCGATGGTTTTGAGGTCCAAACTATCAAACCGTCCGCGAGTAGCGTACTCCATACGCGTCCCCCGCCATCCGACGCGTGTCACCACCGTCCTCGACCGGCCAGCCCGCCAAGTCCTCCTGAGCCTCGCTCGACTCACGCGTCCGCCGTCTTGACCCGGTCAACACCGTCACTCCATGTCTTCTTGCACTTGTCGATGTCCCAAGTGTCAGCCACCGTGGCTAGTCACCCGGCCTCTGGGTCCCTCGGTCCAAGCCTCACGTCCGTCCTTCACCGCTCCCGGTCTGTCGGCACGGCACGTCCTCCTTGACCTTCACCTCGCCGTCGACCACCGTATCCGAGCTCCACACCTGCACAACACATACCAAAAGACATGTCGCACACATAGCTTTCGCCATGGTAGGGTTAGTCACCACTCAACCCACTTCGTGGATCACATTGACAATCACTCATCATAAAACGAACACACAAGGGTACTTGTCAACCTTGTGTTCGCAGTTCCATGAAATTCCGTTGATCCTATATTTTGAGCGTACCAACTTGCCTGCTTGCCGTTCACCAGGTGCACCAAGAAGCCAAAGCCAAATAGCCAATGGCGACTCGAGCTCTGCTCCTGCTGTCGGAGGCCTCTCCGTGGGCCCGTGCAGGCACGACGACGGCGGCCGTGGCGCCCATGGTGCTGCTGTGGCTGGTGGCCTGGACGCTGGAGTGGGCGTGGTGGATGCCACGGCGGCTAGACCGAGCCCTACGGGCCCAGGGCCTCAAGGGCACCAGGTACCGGCGACGTGAGGGAGAACGCCCGGCTCAACCGAGAAGCCAGCACGAAGCCGCTGCCGCTTGGGAGTCACGACATCTTGCCCATATCGCCTCGCTGATAAGCGTAGCTAAAAGCAGTGTTGGCTGATTTATTATGAAAAAAAAATATTGTTCGTTGGCTGAAAAAAAAACGGCTTATAAACCAAGCTAATAAGAATCATCCCCCGCGTGCTACCCATGCTCCACAACGCTAAAGGATAATGGTAATTTCTATGTGCCCAGATGGCCAGATCATTCCCCACATCTAAAATTGATTCCTTTTGTTCCCAGTTATTGAGGGGAAATCATTTGTTGTGATTTTTTTTTAAAATTTTTTAGCTCATTTCCTGCTATTTTTATCATATTTACTCCGTGAACGCCCAAGAAGGACATGGGATACGAATATCCTGGAGTTGAATCAGAAGTTCGGAACGTTTGGTTCGAGATTAGCTTGGGTACCTTTTATAGGTTTAACACTACAATTATCCACTCACATGTAACAAGTATCTTGATTGTACGCTGATGGATGAAATAGTTGACACAATTATCCAGTCAACCCCCCCCCCCCCCCCCCCCCCCACCCCCCCTCATAGTGGCGGAGCTAGGATTTCACAGCTAGGTATTCTGCGTACATAAAAAATTTCTAGCATTCCGCGTACATAAAAAAATTTCGATGCAAATATGCAATAGTAATAAGCAAAGTATAAGATCTGAACATAGTGACATAGTGCCATTATCTCTAATAATTAAGAAAGATTACAAAACATGCTCAATGCTACTAAAATTGAGCTACTAAAATGTAACTCTACGATCCCCTTTTTGGAATTCATTAATGATATCATCATCATTCACTTGACTGAAGAATTCTCTCTCAATAAATGTGACCAAACAATTGTTCAAATATTCATCACATATTTTATTCTTGTTCTTCACATAACTTATCGTGGAAAACACTCTCTCACCGCTAGCAGTGGCTACGGGAAGAATTAGCACCAACTTAAGAAGCTTGTAGACAACATAATATTGCTCATGTCTGTTTGTGCTAACAAGCATGACTAAAAGCTCACATAGGTTCTTCAAATTTTTAAACCTTTCATCTCTATGCACATGAGAAATGTACACAGTGAGCTGATATGGAAGTTTTGACAATTCATCATTTGTATCTATTGCAGCTTTAAGTGTCATAGCACTAGTATCTTCAACATGAGCAATTCCAAGAAATCTAACAACTGCCCGTCCTTTCTTATCAACATAACGCATGCAAACAACTAGCTGTTCATTCTGGTACACATCAGCAGACTCATCGGCAAGTATTGCAAACTGTGAGCCATCAAGTTCCTCAATGACTAGCTTAGTAGTTTGTTGGGCACAATATTTGATGAGCTCATGTTGTATTTCATGGCATGTCATCTTGCAGTTTTGTGGAGCATTCTTTAGAACCACCTTGTCAACCTCTTTAAAATTTCCTGCCAGCCAGTTTAAAAGCTCAAGGAAGTTTCCTTTGCTTAGTGACTCTTCACTTTCATCATGCGCTCTAAATGCCAAGCCTTGGTGCAATAGAAACCTGAAGCACTCGAGTGTCCATGTCAAATGGAGCTTATATAGTGCTTTGTACTGTGTGGTGTTTGAAGCAATAGATTCTCGAATTGATATTGTAGGTGTAGTGAACCTATCATATTTTTCTTGAGCTTCAGCATGGGCACTATTGATAGCTCCCATGTGTTTTTTTCAATCTTGATTTAAGGTTCCAATTTCGCCACCCACCATTCACAAATGTATCTGCACCGGGGCATTTTGTTCTATCCTTAAACAAATAGCAGACCAAGCAGAAAGCATCATCTTTTTCTACACTATGCTCAAGCCAAGGATATTCCTTAAACCAAATAGAGCAAAAGCGACGTGGATGACCACTTATATCTCTAGATGAAAAATCTTGATTCTTAGGTTGACATGGCCCTAACTCAATGTACCTCCTAACTCTATCCTGGTCATTAACATCATACCTTGCGATGGGTATCCGCTTCCCGGGATCATGCTCAAGTGCTTCCAAATCTACTCCGACCTCACCCTCCTCATCAGTTGCATAATCTTCTACAATTGGAGTTGGGGGAACTCTGTCCATGTCCGGTTGGGGAGCTTGAGCTTCATCATTTGCTTCACCATCATTCTATGCTTCCACAATTGCTAGCTGCAAATTTCTCTCAACAGGGAGAGGCTCTCAACCTCAACAGAAGGAGGATTTGTTGTGGATGTGGAAGCTGTTTTCTTTGCCTTCGCAGCTTTCTCCCACAATGCAAATATGCTAGCACCCTTCTTCTTCATCTATGTTACAAGAATCCAATGCAACCTTTTTTTTTACTTGGGTGGGCTGAAAGTCGTCGCCGCCTGCCAGTCGCCGGCAGCCAGGAAACGATGCGGCTTTTTTTTTTTACTTTGGTGGGCTGAAAGTCGCTGCTTTCTGTTGGGCTTTGGGCCAGATATGCAACATGTAGCAACTATACAAGTTGTACCTGTACGTATACATATATGTATTTGTGTTTGTTTCCAAAATCTTGGGTATTCCATGGCATACAGGGGAATACCCCTAGCGCGCCCATGCCCGCTTAAGATAGAATAGCTTGATGCAATGACTGCAGTTATTTCTATTGCTAGCGTGCAGTATGTTCAGAAAGAAAACATGCCGATATGCACTAATGGGGTCTTTATGTGCGTGTAATGGACATGACCAAGTATGGAATCAGATCATAGATTTTGATTGCACGTGTCAAAATATTGAACTAGATATCCTGTGACAGTCAGTTTATTTTCCCAGTTCTGAATCATGTTTTGTGACTGCCAAAATCCTCACAAAATGGTTTGGTTGCAGTTTGCTAGTCCTCCTACAGTCCTTACAGGGTTCTAAACTCAAATGCAGGGACAAATTCATTCATTTGGTTTGGCCCCACTCCGAGGGTGATAATTCCAGACCCAGAATTAATGAGAGAGGTTTTGTCTAACAAGTTTGGCCACTTCGGCAAACCACTGTTTAGCCGTCTTGGCAAGTTACTAGCCAACGGGCTCTCAAATCATGAAGGCGAGAAATGGGCAAAACACAGGAGAATTCTCAATCCTGCATTCCACCATGAGAAAATAAAGGTCATTGTTCACTAAATTTGTTCCCATAGATATATTTTTCTTTGTTCAAATTTTTGTATATCATATTGGATAGTGAACACCCTAAGTGAACTAACATTGTTTTTTCATTCACAGCGGATGCTGCCTGTATTTGCTACCTGTTGCACCGATATGATTAACAGATGGGAAAATTCAATGTCTTCCGAGGGATCTTCTGAGATAGACGTCTGGCCTGAGTTCCAAAATCTTACTGGAGATGTTATCTCAAGGACCGCATTTGGTAGCAACTATCAGGAGGGCAGGAACATTTTCCGGCTGCAAGGAGAGCAGGCTGAACGCCTTATACAATCTTTTCAAACAATATTTATCCCAGGCTACTGGTTTGTTCTTTTCCTTATAAACAGCAGCAATTTGTTCATGACACTCACTGAGTACGAATATTTACTTATCCATGTTTTAAGGTAATGACTTGATATCATTTCTAGTAAAGGAAGCGATACAGAAAAGATTTCTCCACATCCAAGAATATTTTGAACACAATCTATATTTTACTTCTACTTCCATTGTCCAAGCTGAGTAGGGGGATAAAGACTAGGGAAGTTCTGCAGTAGGAATCAAGAATCTGTTCTGTTATAACACTGTTGAACATATGCAGGTTTTTGCCCACCAAAAATAACAGAAGGATGAAAGAAATTGATCGGGAGATCCGTAAAATTCTGCATGGAATAATCAGGAAAAAGAGAGGGCTTTTATAGATGGTGAAGGCAGTAATGATGACTTGCTAGGCTTATTGGTTGAGTCAAATACGAGAGAATCAATTGGGAATGCGAAACTGGGAATGAGTACTGAAGATATGATCGAGGAATGCAAGTTATTTTACTTTGCAGGTATGGAGACCACATCAGTCCTGCTTACATGGACGTTAATTGTGCTAAGCATGCACCCCGAATGGCAAGAGCAGGCAAGACAAGAAGTTTTAAACCACTTTGGAAGAGGTAGACCAGATTTTGATAGCTTGAACCGGCTGAAGATTGTAAGTATGAAATCATTGTTTTTTTGTTCAATGAAATGCAGAAATTGATAGATATTGAAGACATTGTTAATTTGGAGCAATTGCAACTTTGCCACCACTGTGAACACTGTTACAAGCTTGCCAACAGAAAATTGCATAAATACCACTAACACTGTCATTTGAGTGGCATTCGTGCAATAAATAACAATAAAACCAGTGACAAAATTGCAAATGCCCCTATTTAAGTTTCCATTACTTTATCAGAATTAGATTGACAAAATACTGAACAATTCATCTAAAAATAGCTACTTTTTGTGATTTTAATTTCCAGACAATTGAATTCTGCTGATAGTTGTCTGCATGTCATTCTGGTGGAGAAACTGCTGGTTTGCTTCTAGAACTGTGCAGCCTTACATTCCAACAATGTTAACACCAATGTCTTGAATGACTCACTGAATATACTGTAGACGTATGCTGGAGATGACCTAAACTTGGTGTCAAAGGAACCTTATTATTTATATCTTGCATCCTTTTTGGAAATTGCAGTTCTAGAATGCTCCAGGAAGTCTGACTGTTTATATGCATGAGACACCCCCCCCCCCCCCCCCCCCCCTCAATAACTGTGAAACAAAAACTTTTCTGAGGAAAAAACATGATATCTAATATTTTTTCTATTGTGTATCAGGATTAATGATCTTGAACCTCTGTTTTGGTTCTGCAGGTAACCATGATTCTATATGAGGTCCTTAGGTTGTACCCACCAGTAGTCTTACTAACCAGAAGAACTTACAAGGAAATGGTGCTTGGTGGCATCAAATATCCTTCAGGCGTGAGCCTTCTACTGCCCATCATCTTCATTCACCATGATCCAAACATCTGGGGAAAAGACGCAAGCGAGTTCAATCCACAGAGGTTTGAGGATGCCATCTCCAATGCAACCAAGCATCAGGCCGCCTTCTTTCCATTTGGATGGGGTCCCAGGATCTGCATAGGCCAGAACTTTGCGTTGCTGGAAGCGAAGATGGCACTATGCACCATCCTTCAACACTTCTCCTTTGAGCTCTCGCCATCCTACACTCGTGCGCCATACACCGTGATAACTTTGCACCCTCAGCATGGTGCTCAAATCAGGTTGAAGAAGCTTTGACCATGATGGTCATACTGAATGGCAAAACATATACTGCTAGTAACATATAGTGATTGTGCATGCATGTAGTTTTAAATTCACCTTTGATATGAATAATGAGAAGAAAGTGTATGAATGGAGAAATTGGTTGATGGAAATGTTATATTAACATGTTTACGCTCAGACAACATTTTCCAAAGTATATTTTTCAAAGGTTTTCTCTTACTCTTCAAACCATTTTAACCTTGCTTTTCAAACCATCACTCAATTTTTAATGCATTGCATTTGTTAGTCCTCACAAATGGCACTAGATCACTAAAATGCAAAACACATTTCACCCTCTTGATACTATGGTTATATAGCCTAAGAACTCGGTCATTTAACATCCTGTATCACCTTATGACTGGCAAAATTTAAACCCTTATCTTATACCTTTGTCTTGAGTCTTATCGATATGTTTCGTGCCATCTTCTCCATAACATCCATGTTGCTCAATGGCTCCATGTGAACTAACATCTTATTTTTTCATATCTCGCTTGAAATGTTAGTCCACAAGTGTTGTCATTAATTATCAAAACCCAGATAGAGACCTAAATGTTTTCAATGTGACACTGATTCGTTCAATGCTTGTTGATGATGGGACAATTTTGAATTTGATGACCTATTCCATCTTTAAAAAGTTGACTAAATTGGATGATGAGCTTATAAAAGACCAACATAACACTTAGAGGTGAACCTATTGGTGCTAAGGGAGTTACATTTGTGGATCTTACCATTGGGAGCAAAGTTCGCAATCACCTTGTTCTCGCTGATATTGTCACATCCTAGTCCAATTGGAATTAGGTCTAGGGTGGCCCCTCAAAGTGCGTGTGCGGTTGTGGTGGAGATTTAGTGCCAACTTGATACTCGATGATAACTTACGCTAACATATAAGGTCTAATTGGTTGATTACATTAGCCTTAGTCCGCATTAGACGTTATGCAACATAACCTATGCTAGCGTAAACGTATGCAATGTTTTGGTGTTTGGTTGTTTTGCACATGCAAGCCGTATTTCATAAAATTGTGTTTCGTTGTTTATATCTTGTTACATATAACCTCCATGTTCTAGTTGAGGTCTCATGTTTCTAGTAGAGGTATAGGGGATGATAATATTTCATTTTTGTGTGCTCATCGATTTGTGCAAACTACAATGTCTAATACACCAAATCTAATATACTAGCCAATGCAACATTGAACCTACTTTGAGCATTTGTGCAAGCCTGCATAAGAGCCTATGTAGACAATCAAACACGAGCAAACTATACAGGCAACCAATATGACCTGTAATACTTCTAGAATCAACATCACTGACCCTACGATAACTCTTTTGAATGAAACGAAGGCTGGAATCGTAAGGAGTGTGTTGTCCACTCAATATGTGAGTGGATCTAAATTATTTGGATTCTAAGGTGTTATAAATGGTATCAGAGTCCTATGGTCGTATGTTGGTTATGGGCGTAGTTTAACACCCTAAATTTAAGTTATTTGCAGTTTAGTCAATATGTCTTCAATTTTCTATAGAGAGCTTCATACTTTGTTTAAGATGAAATATTTATTTTCTAAAGCAATATAAATTATAAAACATTGTTCTGTGCACTCATGCTATGTTACACTAATGCTACTACACTTCTAATTTTAGGTTGCTTTGTAAGATTTAGCTCTACATTAGAATTGTTTTAGTGAGTCTATATAATTTTCTGTCAAAAGAAGAAAGGCTTTTTCCTTTGTGTTTCTTATGCTTTGGCCATTTTTAACCCACCACCTATTTCTCTTGTGGACTAGCCTAGGCTCTGAGTCGTTGTAGCCTAACAATGGTGTACCAGGCGCCTGTGCCTTCTCCTTTTTTGTTTATGATGGGGCCGCAAGACAGGCTTATCCTCTTCTAAATTGCACCAGTAGCATGAGCCAAACTCAAGATTGAATCCATATATAGTGCTGCCTAGTTGAGTCGGATCCGTACCTACACTGAGACAATTGATTCCAGTGCCATGGCCTATTAAAGGCAAGCCACTGCTCCCATGTCCTCTTTTTTGCATCAAGGAAAGAGATGTCCCATGCCCTAGATGTAGTCATAGCCCTAGGCTAGATCTCATACACATGCCACCATTGGTCTCCCCATATACTACGTCCACATCCTTGAGAGCCACACAACCGAGTCCATATCGAGGCAATCTATTTCCTAAGACCCGTCTTGTTTTTCCCCACCCTCTCTAGCTCTTGCTTTTGCTACATTGAACACACATCTTCTCTGCTCTCCAGGGCCAGCCGCCACCATCCTAGTTCTCTCATCAAGACCCCTTTAGATGGATTTGACATACACTCCTTCTGTAGATGCTAGCCACTCAATTTTTGGTACACTACAATGTGCCATCTAGTGCAAATTTGTCGCCATGAGCTCCTACCATCGGTGACTAGAATGAGGCAGAGAATTTTTAGCCACTGAACTAAGTAACATAAATCATATCTGTCATGGACCGGGTTAGCACTGTTGATACTTCTTATGTCTATTGGAGGGATTCCGCAAGCACATAGAACTATTATGTAGCAATTTGCTGGGTGAGTAAACCGAGTGTCGAATTTATAATTTATCTCATGGGAAGGCGGAAGGATAAGGTGGTTTGGTGGAAAGAAATGCTCAAGTGAAGCCATGTCCTTAGCCAAAAGGGGGTGTTGGAATGTGGGTAGAGGTGTAGATGGATAGGTGGGATGGAATGTAGGTAAGATAAAGGGGTAGACAGCAAGCAAACTAGAAGTATGGCAAAGCTAAGTGGGAGAGTGAGCAAACTATTTATCTTAAGCAACAAAGGTAAACTAAGGATTAGAGAGAAATCTTTAGCACTACGGGGAGTACCTGCCCTAAACTCACCTGAAGGTTGATTAGGCACAAAGCACAATGAGCCCTATGTTTTAATAACTAGACCCAATGTAGTGGAATACAGAGGATGAATAGGGTTGTTACCACCTACCAACTACCACAATCTATCCAGGGATCAAGCTGTATCCATAGGTAAGATATAGCTTAAGCACCTCGCTTAATCTATAAACTTACTACTTCGATCCAAGCTCCAGTGAAATAAGATCAAAGTGCCCTAACCAGACGGTGGAACCCATACTAATGAATATCACACTAAGCAAAAGATTATCTATGCTACTAATGCTAAGAACAAGCACCTAAGCTCACTAAAGATGAACAAGAGTGAACTAGAACTTGAACAAAGCTAAGCTATATTACTAAATAAAGTACTAAACAAAGTAGAGTATTAAATAAAGTAAATGCTAATGAAAGAATACAAGAGAGCTATACTAGACCCAGAAGACTCTTCTAGACTCAGAGCAAGCTCCGCTCTAGCTCTACTTCCACTACTAGCCTACTACTACTTCTAAAGCTACTTCTTTCAAGCCTGGAGAGCTTTGTAAAGCTTGGGGATTGTTGGGGATGATCTTCACCGAGCTCCACACCTCCTTTTATAGTGTGGTACTTGTATGTAGTGGAAAAGGTCGGTTGGCGGCTAAGGGGCATCGGCCGATCCTTGGATCCACTGCCTCTCCATCCTACGGTGCTAGATGGATCCCTGATGGTGGTTGTGTGGCAAGTAAGTCAGTTCTTTGGTTGGTAAGTCGGTGATGAAGTCGGTTTTGGCCCTCCAAGTGAATGACAGTGGGCTCAGGATCCAAGGGAGCTCCACCTCAGCCTTTGGATGCACCGACTTGAAATCAACGGTGGAGGGGCACTCCTGGGTATGCCACCTGGCTCTCCCATAGATCAGTGACGTGGTAGGGCAAGGTGGGCCATCGGCTGATGCCATGTGGCATCGGTGACCCCACCAAGTGGCCCCAAGGCCCCCTACCACGCCCATTTGCCTCCTTTGTTCTTGTTTTGATGAATTTTGTACAAATTTCTGCGTTCAAATATTTTTCCAAGTATAGGTGGAACTAGGTGAAATATAAAACAAATTTGGTGCATGTGATGTTGTTTTTACCTTGCTTTTGGGTGGAATGTTGATGTTCTAACTAGGTGTTAGTGATCATCAACAAGCACCATGGTCAACAAATGAGGAGGCTAGTCAAGGCCATAATTTTGTATAAATCCCTCAAAGTTTATACATTTTGTGCATGTATTTCCTAGTACATTGGCAAATTTGATCAAACGCCATGAAAACCTAGTTTTCCTTTGCAGATTGACCCATACAGTCTTGTTTATTACATAACTTTTTCATTTTAGCTCCAAATTTGGTGTTTTCTTGCAGGGTCATCAGTTTGTAGCAACGAATATATTAGTTTCATACTATCTAATATGACTGGGATGCAATGGCCGAAGTTGAAGCATAGTAGAAAAATGCCTACAATGCTCTAATAATAGGGGTTACTAGGGAGGCCCCTTCATGGTAGTGGAGGGAGACATTCTAGCTCGATGGTAAGTTTGCTACTTCATAAGTTTGCTGACAAGAGGGATCCCTATGCCACCTTCTAGCATGCTTTTTCCTAAAGGGAATCCTTTGCAAGTCCCTATATCTTTGATGGAATAGGCTTTGGTTCAAACCAAACATATAAGTTAGGGAGTTATGATGGATTACCTACCATTCAAACCAAACACTTTAGAGAAGTGACCAGTACTTGATTCCATGAATGATGGTAGCAGGGTGCGCAAGGTGAGAAAAGCTTTGTGTTAGACATGCATGGAATCTGTGCAATGGGAGATGATAGGGGAAAGGACTAGATACATGGGGCAAGGATGCATCCACCCCCAATCCTGATGATCCACCCAATTTCTAGCCATATCTTTGCCTTTCCCTACTAGATTCGGCTTCTCTATGGGCTACTTCTTCCCATGGTCTTCTAGTTGCAAATGGTGTTGTCATGGTGATAGTGCAGGTCCCATTGACTGATCCAGTTCTTTTAATGGTAATGGAAGTGGTCATTGTGGTCGTGTCCCTCATCTCTTCCCTCCTTCTTGCTAGGGTGGTCGCCGATCGTCAAGACACTTCCCCCACCGGTGCTCTTTGTTTCTTTGGGTATCATCACCATGGCTAACTAGGGAATGGTCACATTGTCGTTTTGTAACCTTGTGCTTTAGGGACAAGCTGTCCATCTGTCATTCTTCATTGTTGTTGTTCTTTCGTTGCTGGGCATGCTAGGCTTCACCCCTATGGCCTTTCCAGTGTTGATGCCATGAACCGACATTGTTGCCGCCAAACTATGCTAAGCGCCCCCATTGTACTTGGGTCTATTGGCGATACACTAGTAATTATGTTTGTCTAAACATGGCATCATTTATTCTGATCACTGAAAGCATCTAGGCCCTCAATTTGGGGTTTGATTACTAATGATAATGGTTGTGGACTAATATTTTCATTTGAGATTGAAGAAAGATTAGTTCACATGGAGATTCAAGCTATATTGGATACCATGGTGCATGGAGATGGAAAACATGATGTCTAGCTCAAGGCAAAGAAAGGTTAGTCCAAATGGAGATTCAAGCTACATTAGATATCATGGTGTATGGAGTTGGAAAACGTGATGGCTAGTTGAATGCCCTAGGTTAGTTTTGATAATTGAGTGATAATTAGTGGACTAATGCTTTTAATAGAGATGATTGAGCTAGGTCCACATGCAGGAGTTGAGCTAGGCTAGGAGATGGTGAAGATGATGATCATGACCATGAAACAAGTGCTCAACATTGGAGATGAAAGGAAATGGAGATGGAAACAAACCCAAAGACAAAGGTATATGTAATAAGGTTTTGTTTTCACCAAACAAGGTTCAATAGAGTGCACGGTTGAGTTTATGATAGATAGACATATTATTAAGAGGGGACCTCTCTAAAGTGATTGCAGTTATATCTAGTGCTACTAGGTGATGTTTTTTAACTATGCATGTGCATTAGACTAGTGACAGTGGTGAGGAAGCAAGTGAAAATGAAAGCTCTAGTTTGGTTTTGGTAATTGAGTGCCAACCATGTGGACTAATGCTTGCAATGAGTTTATTTAGCTAGGGCCCACTTGATGGTGATGAATAGGGCATAGGAGGTGATAGAGATGGAGGCCATGATCGCATACATGTAAAGGTTCATCAAATAGAGATAAGTTGAAGCAATAGCAAGCGACACGGTAAAGGTATAAATAGAGATGAGTTTATTTACCTACCGTTTAGCCCATTATTTGGGCAAAACATGTGTTTAACGGGGGAAAATGACCATTTAAACGGTCAAAACAACCGATTAAACGGAAATGGTGTACCACCGTGTAGCGTTTTTACGATGTGTAAACGGGCTAAACGGCCGTTTAGGCGAACAGTGGGTATAAGTTAGGACCGAGTACGAGTGGACTGGAGCGTCCAACTACTAGCTTGCCTTCCCCGGCCTGCTTGCAATAGATGAGACTAGCACCATATGATAGGAGTTGTCGACCATGACCGTCGAAGAAGGCGGAAGTCTCTAATGGCTCGAATATCAGGACCACGAGGCCTTGGACCTGCCTTGGCACTCTTGGGAGCCACATTAATTCCTTGATGGCTAAGAAAACCCTAGAACCATTTTTGTACTTACCTTGCCCTCCGTACATATAAGGCAGGGCAAGGGGCGTCATAGAGGCATCACTCCATTATCAGCCATTAGAGGCACCACTCGATAGATCACCAAATAAAACTCCCATTAGAGAACAAACTCATTGCTCTCTTACCCCCAAAATTGTAATAGTATCTTTCGAGCACTCTAATAAGAAATATCTTTGTTGGATATATGGCTCAGCGCTCTAACCAGGATAAACTCTCTCATCTTGAGTGATAACCACCGAAGTTTCACACATCAATCATCTAATCGTAGCCGTAGTTACGAACCCACGACACTTATCACACTAGTATTAGAAATTTAGGACAAATTCAGTACTAATTTAATCCTGAAAAATATTAACATCATGTTTATGACATCAGAAAGGTGCACATGTGATCTAGTCATAAGCAGATTAATGAACATCATACTAATCATGGATTCAAACATAGAGAATAGAAAGCGGGTTGTTACAGTAGCATACTCAGCGGCACAGAGTCGTTTCCGCTAGTCGACATAGCATTTGTTGATGTAGTCGGTCCCTCTTGTCACTGTGCAAAAATGTAGCAGCGCTGATCACCGCCATCAGAGAGAAACCGATCGTCGGGAAGTAGCAGGAAGAAGTCGTAGAACCATCATGAAGAAGATCGAGCAGCCGCGTGGAAGATGCTCCCAAAAATTTGATTGCCGATCTTCACCCGAGCAGATGAACTCAAGAACGGCTTTGGTTTCAGAGACCTATTCCTGTGCTCGCAAAAACTGGGATAGGAAAGCTCGAGCAGCACAGCAGCAACGAAGTATTGTTCTTGGTTGTTTCATTCTCTCTCGCGCGAACAAGAGAAGGAGTGTCCATTTTATGCAGCAATAGAGGAAGACGAAGATGAAGAGCTAGACACATGAAGAGATAGTAATCATCATTTCATTGTTCGTTACCAGTAACTTATGAAACTGACAAATCAATTGTCTAGTAACAAAAACCACAAAGACATCATAAACCACTAACATATAATAGTAATCATGATCAACTAACACATAATGGTCATCATGCACTTCACACTCATCGAAACCGTCGGTTACACAGCATAATGTACCTAACAAATTGCATCTAGCATTAACTCTGATCTTAGAACTTTCTTTGATTTAATTGCTAAATAAAAATTGGACAAACCCAATTAAACCCAACAACTAGTGAGAAAAGAACAGGGTACGTGAATAGAAACGGCATAGTCTCGTGGTCGTTCGTTAAAAAGAAAAGAAAAAAAAACAACATATGAAGGGGCAAAACCATGAGCATGGCGTCCACACAATCAGTGGTGTTACGCAAGCGCTCGCGATGGCGCTTACGCAAGCGCTTTGGTCACACACTCATACCTTACGAGAAGCCTGGGACTCACAGGGAGAGGGAGGGTTCCATTGGCTCTCCTGCGTGACGCAATGCGTGACTGCACCTGCACTGCAGGCTGCAGCATCGACGCACAATAGTTCCAGTTGACCGTAGTTCGTGGTGGGGGGCCTTAACGGCGAATGTTTTGCTACGACAATAATACGAAAAGAGACTATGTTGGACGCCCGTATTCACCTGTTGCCACTTTTTGATCTTGTACACGGCCATATGATTTAAATCGCTTTTGAAAGTTATTAAAACAATAAACGTGTCAATTCTCCTTAAAATATTTCAAATATTTTCTTTTCCAGAAAATCTAAATACTTTTTGTGCCGCATCACCTATCACCTATATATAGATAGTGTTGTAGGACGATATTACCAGGCCGCAACAAAGTTGTGGTGTAACATCCATATGGCCTTTATATACCATACTTAGTAGAGGTTTTTTTAATAAATAAACAAGAGATGCCTATTTTTAGATAATAATGGCAATGGGATGAACACTGGAGCCCATTAGTTTTCGATTTATTTATATCTATAGGTCATGTATTCCATGTACAAAAACTACAAAACTGGATCTATGAAATTATCATGGAACTACAACAAAACCTCTAAATTTTACATTGGGATGAAATTCCTATATATTTTTAGAAATTAAATTGGTATAGTATATATATACCTTCCTACATTACGCCCCCCCCCCCCCCTCTAATTATAGCCGTCCTTCTCCTTCCTTATGTGGCCACTCTTTAAAGCAACTCAATCAAGAACCCTCAAATCAAAATCCTTATTTTTTTATTTAAGGGCTCCACTACTTTTGAGAGTCTAGCTTTTTGTGCATATACTCAAACAGAAGCCTTCAAATCAATGATCTCAAATCCAACCAAATAGACACATATGCACAGGACCCAATTGTCATCGACTTACAGTCAAATCCACTGTCGGGTGGAACTGAGGGTGCTCGACGGGAGAAGTCAGGGAGCCGTCGCTCGGAGGGGCTCCCTTGGCGAGTTCGCCGGGGGGGGGGGGGGGGGGGCTCACCAGAGGGAGGTTGGAACGAAGCTTTGGCATGGGGGAGAGGTTGCCGGGAGAGAAGTTGTTAGGGAGGACGTCGCCGGGGCACTGGCGCGCCGGCATGGGAGTCGTCAGGCAAGGGACGCCGGGCTATCGGGCAAGGGAGCCATACCGGGCGCTCAAGGGATAGGAGGACACCAGAGGGGAGGAGGATCCGAGCGGCCACGCTTCCGCTTCCTATCGAGTGTGGGCGAAGAAATCAGAGCACCTGACGTTTGATGTCATGAAGCAGACTCCCAGGAATGAGGGTTGGAAGGGGATTTGAGGGCCTTCTCAAATTTGAGGTCCCTATGGATCCTGTTGGAGTTGATTTTTTTTTGGCTCGAGCTCTCATATTTGGTTTTGAGAGTCTAAGCAGGGGCTTGCTGAGGTTACTCTTATGCATCTTACTCTCGACACAAAAATTATGGTATCACAGGGATTCTATAGTTTGACCCACCTTTTATGACTAAGCTGACTATTTTCTACATTTGTATATATTTTAACATCTATCTACGATTGAAAAACAATTACATTTGTTATAGCAGGCCTCATTAGTTTACGCTTTGTGAACAGGCAACTCATTTCTTTTTATTTTCCTGTCGACGGATGTCAGTTTTTTAGAATCACACATGTTAATGTGAGATTGCTATGTTTTTTTCTCTTAGGTTTTCTTATATACGAAACACTTTGGTGCACTGAGTGTTTGAATCTCATGGTTTTAGTCATTCAGATAGTTTGGTGCTAATGAAGGTATCAAAGGGTCTTCTTAGTATCCCTGTGCTTGTAGAATATATTCCCATTTTACCATTTGAAAAAATATGCTTAGAATGTTTTTAGCAAAACCTAATATAAACATAAACGCTTGCATATAGCCCAAAGCTACGAATACCGTTTATTTACCGAAATAATGTTCAAAGTCACGTGCTTTCCACAAAAGGTACATGGCCACGGCACACGGCACATGTACAAGTCAACTCGAGCGTTGTGTATTTAAGCTGCAGCGCACGGCACACAGGGTACACATCGCACATCACCCTGATCTTCTTCTTCTCTGCTCTCTCTCACTTCGCCAGGAAGCCACGAATAATGGCGACCCGAGCTCTTCCGCTGATCCCTGCTGAGGCCTCCCCGTGGGCCGTGGCCGCTGCAGCGGTGGCCGCGGCGCTGCTGTGGCTGGCGGCCTGGACGCTGGAGTGGGCGTGGTGGACGCCGCGGCGGCTCGAGCGAGTCCTCCGGGCACAGGGCCTCAAGGGCACCAGGTACCGCCTCTTCACCGGTGACATCACGGAGAGCACCCAGCTGAACCGAGAAGCCCGCGCGAAGCCGCTGCCGGCCGGCTCCCACGACATCGTCCGCCGCGTGCAGCCCATGCTCTATGACACCGTGAAACAATATGGTAATACACGATGTATATGTAAACACCGCGAAAGAATATGGTATGTATGCTATTTACTCCGTGGCCACCCATGCAAAGACTGATGAAACTGGAGCTCAAAATTCAAATGCAGGAAAACTGTCCTTCACTTGGTTTGGTCCGACGCCGAGGGTGATGATTCCAGACCCAGTATTAGTGAGAGAGGTTTTGTCCAACAAGTTCGGCCACTTCCCCAAGCCCATGAGTAGCCGTGTTGCCAACTTGATATCCAACGGGATTGTCAGTCATGAAGGCGAGAAATGGGCAAAGCACCGGAGAATTCTGAATCCTGCTTTCCACCATGATAAACTAAAGGTGCTTGTTCAATTAACTTTTCATACATATATGGATATGGATGGTATCTCTGACTCTTGAGGTGTTCTACTTACTGATGATGTTTCTTCATTTACAGCGGATGCTTCCTCTGTTCTCTGCTTGTTCCGTTGAAATGGTCACTAGATGGGAGAATTCCATGTCTTCTGTAAGGTTCGTCTGAGATAGACGTCTGGCCTGAGTTCCAGAATCTTACTGGAGATGCCATCTCAAGAGCTGCGTTTGGTAGCAGCTATCAGGAGGGGAGAAGAATTTTCCAGTTGCAAGAGGAGCTAGCTGAATACATCTTACAACCTTTTCAAGCAAACATAATCCCAGGCTATTGGTTTGTTCTTTCTCCTTTAAACAGCGGATGAGTTCTTTTCTATAGGATGATGTTGCAAATCAAATCTGAGCACTTGCCAGACACCTATATATATTTAATTTCTAGTACATAAGAAGCTTTAATTAATTACTAATTCCTACCCATATTTGTAATAGACTTTTTAGAAGAAGAAAAAAACAGAAAATTTGACCTTTCACTGCTCAAGAATATCTGACCTTTCATAGCAATTATCAATTTGTTCTGTGATAACGGGGTAAAGCATATGCAGGTTCTTACCCACCAAAGGCAACAGGAGGATGAGAGAGATTGACGCGGAGGTTCGCAAAACTCTACGTGGAATAATCGAGAAAAGACAGAAGGCTATTAAAAACGGTGAAACTAGCAACGACGACTTGCTGGGCTTATTGTTGGAGTCAAACATGAGGGAATCAAACGGAGCATCGAGCCTAGGCATGACCACGGAGGACATGATTGAGGAATGCAAGCTATTCTACTTCGCAGGCATGGAGACGACGTCTGTCCTGCTCACTTGGACACTGATCGTGCTAAGCATGCACCCTGAATGGCAGGAACGGGCAAGAGAAGAAGTCTTGACTCACTTTGCAAGATCTAACAAGCCAGATTATGACACCTTGAGCCGCATGAAGATTGTAAGTCCAAAGCTAATATATATTCTCGTTTGTAAGTCCAAAGCCAGGTATTGTTAACTGTGTTAATTACACTTCTTTTGCAGATAACCATGATTGTCAACGAGGTCCTGAGGTTATACCCGCCAGCGACCTTCGTGATGAGAAGAACCTACAAGGAAATGGAGCTCGGCGGCATCAGATACCCGGCAGGAGTGAACCTTATGCTGCCAATTCTCTTCATTCACCACGATCCCAGCATCTGGGGAGACGACGCGAGCGAGTTCAATCCAGCAAGGTTCGCCGACGGCGTTTCCAGCGCGACCAAGCTGCAAGGCGGCGGCGGCTTCTTTCCGTTCGGTTGGGGCCCCCGGATCTGCATCGGCCAGAACTTCGCGCTGCTGGAGGCGAAGATGGCACTCTGCACCATCCTCCAGCACTTCTCCTTTGAGCTCTCGCCGTCCTACACCCACGCGCCTTACACCATGATAACTCTGCATCCTCAGCACGGAGCACAAATCAAGCTGACGAAGCTGTGACCATATGACTGACACTCATTGAGTGGCAACATCTATCTATATACATATACGTGGTGCTAGCTTTTGCATGCTCTAGTATGTATAGAGTTTGAGATTTTACATGATGTTTGTAGCTTTGAAATGAATGAACAGAGTCTGTGGGTATATATTGAATGGAGAAATTGCGTGCTTAATGGCAAGTACAAGAGGTGTGGCCAGTGACCACGGTCCTTGCTTGGGAAGCACTGATGGTATTCATAGCCTGCGCAGCCTGACCGGAACGCCGTGCTGCGGGTGCAGCGTGAGGACTTTGTAGGGCGCGTGCACGTACGCCGGCGACAGCTCGAACGCGAAGCGCTGCAGGATCATGCTGAGCGCCAGCTTGGCCTCCACGAGCGCGAAGTTCTGGCCGATGCAGACGCGCGGCCCCCAGCTGAAGGGGACGAAGGCGCCCGGGTCGCTGCACGCCTTGGACACGCCGTCGGCGAACCTCCCCGGGTTGAACTCGCCGGCGTCGGACCCCCACAGGGCAGGGTCCCGGTGGAGGAACATCACGGGCGTCGTGAGCATGACTCCCGCCGGGTACGTGACGCCTCCCAGCTTCGTCGGCTGGTGTGTCCGGCGGTTCATGGCCACCACCGGAGGGTACAGACGTAGCACCTCGTACAGCACCATGGTCACCTGTCATGTTACCAAGAATACACAAGAATGGCATAACCGAAACCAATCATGTTAACAAGTGATGACGACAGGACTGTGCACTGGGATCGACTCACAAGTTTTAGGCGTGACACGCCATTGAAATCCGGCTTGTTTTGACCAAAGACTTGCAGAACTTCCTCCCTGGCACGATCCTGCCACTCCGGGTGCATGCTGAGAAGGACCATTGTCCATGTGAGCAGCACACCGGTAGTCTCCATACCTGCGAAGTAGAACACCTTGCACTCGCCGATCACCTCTTCCACGGTAATCCCCTTGCTGGATTTGCCATCCGAGTCACTGTAATTCATGTTCGACTCCAGTAGCAATCCCAGCAGGTCGTCCTTGGTTGCTTCACCATTCTTAAGAGCCTTCTGTCTCTTCTCTATTATGCCCCTCAGGATCGTCTTGACCTCCCTATCGACTGCATTCATCCTCCTGTTGTTTTCTGTCGGCAAGAGACTGAAGAGTAGTATATACATAGTACATCATCAGCTACTTAATTTAAAAATGGATATTGTTTTCTTTTGTAAAACAAGAAACTTTTTTTTGATAAAACAATGGTACACAATTGGGTAGTAGTAGAGTTATAGCATTTGGAACCGTACGAGAAGCCAGGGATGTAATTTATCCTGAAAGATTGAACAAGGCGTTCAGCTTGCTCGGCCTGAAGTAGGAAAATTCTTCTCCCTTCTTCATAGCTAACACCGAATGCAGCTCTTGAAATTACGTCTCCTGATAGATTTTGGAACTCTGGCCACACATCCAGCTCGGTGGGTTCAACAGAAGCAGAAATCTGTTTCTCCCATCTGTCAACCAGTTCGCTGGAACATGCCAAGAATGCTGGCAGCATTCCCTACAGCCATTTCCAAGTGAGGAGTTAGCAGGCCCAATTTTTTTTTCTATTTTTCTTTGTAAGAAGCTTAATTCAACCTTGTTTAAGTGCTAACTTGTGCTTTTAAGAGCTAAGAACATCTCCAACAGTTTCTAAAAAAGGCTTGACAAATCAAAAAGTATTTCAAGTAGAAAAAAACAAGAAGCTTATCTGTTTTCTTAAACGAATCAGGCAGAAGAGCGGTTGATTATATTAAAGAGAATAAATTTAGACGGGTAAACAACAAAACAACCAAAGAGCTTATACGTTCCATGTCTCCAATGGTTTTAACTTACACCTAGAACCTTTGAAAACAGAATCTCCATTGTTGGTCTACCTCTAGTATTCTTAGATCTGAAAATATCAGTCAAAGATCAAATTCCAGTTAATCTTCTAGGTCCAGCATTCATTGCCTACCATTGTCGGCCATCCCTGGCACCCTAATTCACACACACAACCAACAAAACAAAATCTTTATTGTCTGTTCTACTTCCAGGGAGATTAAATTCCTGTGACCCCGCCTTGGTCGGGGCGATGACAAGTGTCGAAGAAGAAAAAAACCCTCCCCAATAGGGAGTAGTGGTTGTCCGGGTATCTATACATTGGATGCCTATGTTTTAAGCACAGATAGATTGGAAGTTAGCAAAAGGAGTTGTTAGAGGAAGATTTTTCTCCATCCTGCCAAAAAAACTAAGATTGAGAGTGGCTACACTAATTTATTCTTGTCTCCGTTTGACTTTTATACAAAGAGCTAGAAGTAAGTGATTATATTAAATGAACCCATCTCGCAATACTACTTCCGTCTCAAAATAGATCAAATACTAAAAATAACCCGAAGTCAAACTATCTCGAGTTTGACCAACTTTATAGTGAAGAATAACATCAAATAAGTAGATCATGAAAACATATTTCGTAGTGTATCTAATGATACTAATATGATGTCATAAATAATACTGGTGATATTTTCTATAAATTTAATTAAATTGAAAATAATTTCACTTAGGATAGCTCTTATTTGGGATGGAGAAAGGACACGAGAGGTAAGAAAATTTATGATTCGCATTTGACTTTGCATTCGAAAACTGAAAACAATTCTGTTATGCATCACATATAAAATTTGAATCGAGGTTGATTTGTCTAAACAGTATAATAAGTACCTTTAGCTTCTCCGCGTGGAAGGCCGGATTAAGAATCCTCCGATGTTTGGCCCATTTTTCACCGTCAAGGACCACGAGCCCAGCAACCAGCACCTTTGAGAGAGGAGAGAGCATCGATTTCACGAAGTCGCCACACTTATTTGTCAACACTTCCCGGGCAAGCTCAGGGTCGGTGATTACAACTCTTGGGGTCGGCCCGAACCATGTGAACGAGAGCTTGCCTGCATTTTCCATGTCGAAATTGACGAAACAGACATGCAGATACGGCGAGACGAAACAGACATCCAGGAAGGTTCGTACCGTGCTCCTGGATGGCGTGGTGAAGGAGAGGCGCGACGCGAGGGAGGATGTCATGTGGTCGGTCCACGGAGACGGGCGTAGTTTTGGCCGCCGCGATGAGACGCTGGTCCTCCCTGAGGTCTCCCCAGAGGAGGCGGTACCGGGTGCCCCTCAGGCCCTGCGCCCTTAGGGCACGGTCCATGCGCCGGGGCACCCACCAGGCCCACTCCAGCACCTGCGCCGCCAACCACAGGAGCAGCACGGCCGCCGCCCCGCCTAGCACGCTCCACGGCGAGACCTCCCGGAGCACCCCCGCGCCATCTCCGTCCATGGCTAGCTCTAGCTCCTAGCTCGCCGTTCCTCTCTTGTGTGGAACTAACAGCGATAGCGAAGCAGTGAGTGAACGTGTTCCTTACTTTTCACAGAGGGATTGAACCAGGACGGACATGAGTGTACGCAAGCGGTGGCAACGACAGATACAGATATTGTCGTCCGTGATTGCGACGAGCGACCGACACTACCCCCTGTTGGCCTTCCGGTTATCTTGCCTCTCCGGTTTTGGCATGTAGTGATTTGCCTGCGAGCTGTGTGGTGTGGCACATGAATATGCTGACATGCAACCCACAGTCACAGGCAGGCTGACTGTTGAGTGTTGACACATGCACATGACTCCTTGTCCACAACGATGGCTACATTACATTCAATCCAATCAGACTCTGGCTACTCTCTCTGCCCACAGAAAATATAATTATACGAGTTAAACTAGTTTAACTTTAAACAAATTTATAGTGAATACTATAACATTTATGTCACTATATTTACTACAAAAAAATGTATTTTATAATTATTAATGGTACTCCTTCATCCCATAATAAATAAGTTCTTAAACATATTCAGACAGATTAAAGACACTAACAAAAGAGGCACTTTTCTTTTTCTAGAGGATATCTCTTGGATTGGTAGTTATTGCTTGCATGCACCCATAATTAACTTCCATATTAAAAGAATTATTTCATATTTGTATAGAATGTTTTTTTTAAAAAAATTAAGCCTTAGAAAGTTATTTATTTTGAAAAAGAGAGTATCTTCTACATTTTTATATCTATCTATGGTTAATATTTAAATCGTTTAACTCCTCGAGAAGTGTGAATTGCATCCTTTTATGGACAGAGAGGATAGTATTTATGTAGATGCATGATTGCTATAGGATTTATGTAGACGCATGATTGATTTAGGATTTATTGACCACCACTTGTCATGCCGCAAGTCAGGCGTGCCACAGTTTTTTAAGGTGTGTATTTGTTTTTGTGCTACAACTATGGTACGTCACACTTTCTTAGCACCCTATCCTATATGTCATAGACTCGTTTTCTTGCCAAGCTTTGTCACAATTATGAATTTATTTTTGCTTGCCATACTTTATGTGGCTGCCACGGTTTACCAAAAGTTTGGCATGACAAGTTTGGGCATGAACCAAATAGGCCCTTAGTGCCTAGGATGCACTCTACTATGGTCCCTCCATCCTAAAAAAGATACAATTCAAGAATAGTGTTACGTTAAAGTTGAATTGGCGGATGAACCATGTTGAGGGGGCATGACAATGACAAAAAAGACGAGGGGTGCTTGAAATGTCCATGCATGTACGCGCCAAGTTTAAAATAAGCAGACCAAACTTGTCTATTCCGGTAGCACATAAATTGCAAAACCTTGGGATGTATCATGAGGTGCTAATTTTTTTTGTCTACGAAGGTTGTGAACGCATGGCGGATATGTGTCTATGTGTATGTGTGATGAGTGATTGTCAATATATGATCAGAGCTCGGTTTAGTGTGTTGAGACTAATCATGGCGTGAGTTGTGTATGTGCAACATGTCACTTGTCTTGTGATGTGCAGGTGTTGAGTGTGAGACGGTCGACGACAATGGAGAAGGTCAAGCGAGTCTGTGCGTGATGGACTGGGAGCGGTGAAGGAAGGACATGGAGGCTTGGACCGAGGGACTAAGGCCCGGAGGATGGACTGTGTACGGCTAGCACTTGTGGACGTATGCGAGGAAGAAGATGGTCGGACCAAGTCAAGGCGAGGGTGGGAGCACTTGGTGATGGAGCGTCGAGGATGAGTGGGACACGCGTCGACATCGTGGAGAAGGCGTAGCGGCCACATGACTCCAAGTGGGGTTTGGCGATTTAGATCTCAAAACCGTGGGCGGCAGGTTTGCTGAGTTTGGGCCTCAAAACCTGGGGAAGTATCTCGGGGTGGCATGTGGCGTCATTGGAGAGTTTACATCAAGCCAAAGTGTCTTCATGAAGGGCTCGTGGCCGTCCGATGCTCAGAATTCATTTTGGACCATTATGCCCAGTGGCTAAGTGGTTCAAGGCAAATACCTAGATGTAGTCTTGAAATGTATAATAGCCTTATAAATAAGTAAAGTGGCTGCCCAAGACAGCTATTTCCACCCCAAGTCATTTCCTTAGGCTAGCAAAGCATTTCATGTTTAGAGAAGATTAGAAGTAGAGAGGGTGAACACTTCTTGCTCTAGGTTTCTGTCTCTAGATGGAGGATGAAGGGAGGAGGCTAGACCTGATCTTGTAAAGAAGATTTCCTCGCTTTTGTAATCAAGGTGTTGGCTGAAATCTCGAGTTCCCTCTTTCCCTCCTCCGGTTTTCTTCTTTTTGATGATTTTCGTGGTCATTTTTGGAAAAAAATTCGTGTTGCTTGTTTGGCAGACCTTTTGGCATGTTTTTGGGAGTCATTGAGAACCTTGGAACATATCCAAATCATCTCTTGAAGTCCAACTTTAAAGCTCTTGGTTCCAATCCCCAAAACTTTCCTAATCTCTCTATTTTTAGTGTTTTCTTTAGAATTAGTTGATTGAACTGAGTTTTTAGGACTTGTCTTAAACACTTCTTAGGTGCTATGAGGTCTTGTAACATGTCTAGGCTTTGCCTCCAACAGATTTGCCACAAGCACCCCCGTTCTCCATTTCAAGAAAACCGCGAAAACCCCGATTCGAGAGCATGTTTTTCGAGCTGTTGTCCAAGCTTTGATCTTTTGGAGTGATATTTAGTGGACACCTTCAAAACATCCTAGAGAAGGAGAACGCGAAGTTATGCACTGACTGCTTTCAGCAGATTGAACCAAAGAAGAAAAGGTCAAAACTTGATCAAACAAAGTACAATTGAGCTCAAATTTCATTTTCTTGGGTTTTTGAGGTGTTTCCTTGATTTGCTCTTGCTTCCGCTTGATTGTTTGAGCTTCCTATCACTTTTCCAAGTCCTATAACCTTGTCATGACTACGAGGATTCGATTTTGTTAAAAGAGAGGAATTTTTGGGAAGTTCCCGACATAGACCAAGTTCTCATTTTGACGAATTTTAATTGACTCCATTTACCCCCCTCTAGTTGCTTGCTCCGTCCTTTAAAGGTAGTCAAGTGATTAGGTTTATTTTTTGAAGGACTGAACAGGCGACCAGAGGGTGGTGAATGGGAGCCAATTCAAAAGTTCTTCACCAAGCGAGAGAAACTTGGTCTCTATCCCAAAACAACCCCGAAGCTCTCAAAAGCTCCAAAATCTCCAAATCGAGTTCATACAAGCCAACTGGGGCGACTGGATGGACTTACAAACACTCAACGATCACAGCAGAATACAAATGAAAGCAACGAAGCAAAGAAGGAAGATGGACTTACAAACAGTCAACGATCACAGCAGAATACAAACGAAAGCAACGAAGCAAAGAAGGAAGTTGGGAGGCAAGAAACGGGAAAACAAACCTGGGAAACTCACTAGGCCTACTTTTGAACCTTGCTAGGCCTACTTTGAAATCCGGTCAGGTCTATTTTGAACCTGGCCTAACCTACTTTGATGTTTTCAGCATCCAAAACCAAACTCCAAAAGGGAAAAATTCAAGCAAATGAAGTTCAATTAAGCTCAAATGTTTTAATATGATTCTAATGATGTTTATAAACTTTTCCCAAAATATCAACCCTTGGAACCCTCAGAATCAACGTAGATATAAAATCCATCTTTGCACTTGTGGTTTTCTCAACTTTCCTCCAAATTCCAAATCTTTGTGTCGCGAGGAATCTGGCAAATCCAATGTCTAGAGATGTTTCTCAGAGGTCATGGCATGTTTAGAACAACCCTAAACAATCACAAGAACTCAGAATCAAGAAAACACAAGAAAGGCTCAATGTGACCACCTAAATCACAAAAACTAGGGATCGAAAATACAAAAGGACAGATTGATTCACAAAACCATGTCAACTTGATTGAATACTCAGGAAAATAAGTTTACATCGACAAGGTCTAGCCTCCTCTCTTCATCCTCCCACTTACAGATGAAAATCAGTCGTTGAACGCAGTCACCCCTCTCTACATCTGACTTTCTAGACATTGAATGCTCTCACTAGCCTAAACCAAATGACTAGAAGGGAGAAGTGTTGTCTCGGGGAAGCCACAATTCTTATTTATAGAGCCTATTATAAATTCTAAGATTGCCCTTAGAAATTTCCCCGAACCACTTAAACCCAGGGGCAAAATGGTCCAAGTTGATTTCTGAACACCGGACGACCACGATCCCTTCACAAAGATGCTTCGCCTCGACGAAAGCTCTCTAATGTGCCGCTCCGAGATCCTCCCTAAGTTTCGAGGCCTAAACCCGGCAAACCTACCACCCACGGTTTTAAGGCCGAAACCGCCAAACCCAGATGGAGTCGTGTGTCCGCTACGCTTCCTCCATAATCTCGACGTGTGTCACCACTTGTCCTTGACCATTGATCATCAAGTCCTCGTGCTCCCGCTGACTTGTCAACCAGCGTCTTGACTTGGTGAACACCGTCTACATCATCTCCATATGTACACTTGCTCGTCGATGTCCCCAACTGTGTCAGCCACCCACAGTCTGTCCTCCGGCCCTCGGTCCAAGCCTCCACATCCATCCTTTACCACTCTCAGTCCATCAGCACGAACTCGCTTGACCTTCTCCATTGTCATCGACCGTCTCAATGCTCGACACCTACACGTCATAGGACAAGAAACATGTTGCACAATACCAATTCACGCAATGGTTAGTCTCAGAGACTAAACCAAAGCTCCCTCACCCTTGACAATCACACATCATCAACTCACGTGGGCACATATCCACCATGTGTTTGCATTTTCTTAAAATGCATCCACTCAAAATTCACACGGCTTTTGTCTATGAAGGTAGTCAACTGATGATAGCTGCTTGAACAAGTAGTGAAGATATCTCGATCTAACACAGTAATGCTACCGGTTTTAGCATAGAGCCGACACTTATACATGTTTATGACTGCTGGTACGGTTTTGGATTCGTGCATCAGTGATAGTGGTTGCTACCACAACCACGTGCCCACTATCGATTTCAAGTCCAACAGTGATGTCCAGTTAAAAACCGGTGGTAATGGGCGGATATGTAGTGGTGATCCCTAATTATCAAATACGAAATTTGCAAAGAGGGGAAAAAGTTATTGAGTGCTGAGTCTAGTAAATCACAGATGACGCTTCTTTACACAAGATACGAGTCTGTCACCTGACACCTGCATTGTACAAAATGCACTTCCTTTATAAAGAGGTACCAAAAAGATGGTCTTCGTTCAGAGACGGCGCAGCCTAACCAGAACGCCATGCTGCGGGTGAAGCGTGAGGACGTTGTAGGGCGCGTGAACGTATGCCGGAGAGAGCTGAAACGCGAAGCGCTGCAAGATCTTGCTGATGGCCAACTTTGCCTCCAGCAGCGCGAAGTTCTGGCCGATGCAGATGCGTGGTCCCCAGCTGAAGGGGATGAAGGCGCCCGGGTCGCTGCACGCCTTGGACACGCCCTCGGCGAACCTCCTCGGGTTGAACTCGCCGGCGTCATCCCCCCAGAGGGCAGGGTCCCGGTGGATGAACATGATGGGCACCACAACCATGACATCCGGTGGGTACGTGACGCCTCCAAGCTCTGTCTGCTTGTGCGTCCGACGGTTAATAAACAACCCCGGAGGATAAAGACGTAGCACCTCATACAGCACCATCGTCACCTGTTGCAAAAGTACAAGATCAATCAAACAACAAAAAATAATGCTTAGATAAGATTGTCGCACTAACACTTACAACTTTTAGACGACTAACACCACTGAAATCTGGACTGTTTTGCCCAAAGACTTCCAAAACTTCATCCCTGGCTTGATCTTGCCACTCCGGATGCATGCTTAAGGCTAGTATTGTCCATGTCAGCAGGACCGCGGTAGTCTCCGTTCCTGCAAAGTAGAACAACTTGCATTCTTCGATCACTTCTTCTAGGGTAATTCCCCTGCTGGATTTTCCATCTGAATCTGTGTAATTCATGTTTGACTCTAACAGAATGCCGAGCAAGTCATCTTTGGTGGGTTCACCGTTCTTCATGGCCTCATGTCTCTTCTCTATTATTCCCCTTAGGATCGTCTTGATCTCCCTATCGATAGCCTTCATCCTTATGTTGTTTTCTGTCGGTAAAAGACTGTCGAGAAAGGTAAATGTGAGATCTAAGGATTACTAGAAACGTCTACAGGATAAATGTGAGATAGTAATAAGCATTATGGAGTAGTAGAGTTATATACGAGAATCCTGGGATGTGATTTGTCTTGAAAGCATTGGTAACGCGAACAACTTGTTCAGCTTGAAGTCTGAAAATTCGTCCGCCTTCTTGGTAGCTAACACCGAAAACAGCTCTTGATATGCCATCCCCTGACAAATTTTGGAATTCAGACCATACGTCCAGCTCTTTTGTTCCGACAGAATCAGCAACTAAGTTCTCCCATCTGCAAATTAGATCGCTGCAAGCTGCAGAGAACGCCGGCAACATCCCCTGCATCCATTTCTAAGATAATTAAAATTTTCCCAGAAACCTAACTCAGGGAAATAAATAAATCGATCTTCCTTAATCCTTCTTACTTGTATTAGGACGTTGCTTAGTGTTTAGTAGCACCACAACATTTGTGTTAAAAAGCACTAAGGCTTTATCAGTGCTAAGGAGTAGGCCACTTATTAGTTTCCATAAACCCAAGTCATATTTTGTGATCTACTGAATCAACTTCAAATCAAGCAGCAATGTTTGCAAATCAATCACAAAACTTTACTTACAGTTAATATAATACCAGGCAGGCAGCTAGCACAAATACAAGCTGTTTCTGCAAATAACTAGATCAATCGACCATCCTTTTTCTCTAGCAGTATTAATAACAAGGCATATATGACATAGCAAACCAACAGCATTAGCGTCTCTTACTAAACTTACGTTTGGAAATTGTCATCAGTGCAATGGTGTCAAACTAAACATCGCAAATCAAAGATTGCCCCCAAGGTATTTCAGTGAAGAAGAAAAAAAACCTTGAGCTTCTCTGCATGAAAGGCCGGATTCAGAATCCTCCTATGCTTGACCCATTTTTCGGCGTCAAGAATCGCAACCCCACCAAATAGAAGCTTCGCGACACGAGTGATTATCTTTGTTTTCAAGAAGTTGCCATCTTTGTTCGACATAACTTCCCGGGCCAGCTGAGGATCTGTGATCATAATTCTTGGGATCGTCCCGAACCACGTGAACGAGAGTTTACCTGCACTTTTCAGTTTGTTTGTTTCAGCAGCTTGACACAGTTTTGGTAACTTCAACAGAATGATCGGATTGCAGTTTAAAATGCATACCATGCTCCTTGACGGCACGGTGAAGGAGAGGGGAAACACGCGGGAAGACGTCGTGGGGCCGGTCCGTGTGCACGGGCCTGGCCAGGGCCGCCGCCGTTAGCCGGCTCTCCTCCTTGAGGTCGCCCCACAGGAAGCGGTACTGGGTGCCCCTCAGGCCCTGCGCCCTGAGGGCCCGCTCCATTCGCCGGGGAGCCCACCAGGCGTACTCCAGCACCTGCACCGCCCACCACAGGACCAGTGCCGCTGCCACCCCGCCGAGCAGGCCCCATGGGGAGGCCTCGCGGAGCAGCGCCACGCAGTTGACCATGGCTTTGCTCGATCGTACTCGTACCGTGCCGGGTTGTGGAAAGGGAAGCAGCAGCAATATAATAACTGAGCGAAATTCTTAATTTTAGGTCGCGTGTAGTTGCTGGTTTCGCGGATCATTTGTCTGGACGTTCATGACATAATGTTGGTGTCCATGTCGAAACGAACCCTTAGGTAGCACGAGTTTTTGTCATATTTATATCTTTTATAAAGCTAATCCTCACTACATGTGTTGTATCTTAACATGTAAGACATCCACATTATTTTACATCAATAGTCATGTCATGCCACTAACTTCCAACCTTTTAATACAAGCTATCTATGTCATCTCAAGTTCTATCTCACCATGCAAGACATCCACATCATCTTCCACTAATAGTCATATCATGCCACTAACTTCCAACCTATTAATGCAAGCTATCCACGTCATCTCAAGTTATCTCAACATGTAAGACATCCACATCATCTTCCACTAATAGTTATATCATGCCACTAACTTTCAACCTCTCAATGCAAGCTATTCATGTTATCTCAAATTCTATCTTAACATGCAAGACATCTAAATCATCTTTCACTAATAGCCATGTCAAGCCACTAACTTCTAACTTCTTAATACAAGCTATCCACGTCATCTCAAGTTCTATCTTAACGTGCAAGACATCCACGTCATCTTCCACTAATAGCCATGTCATGCCACTAACTTCCAACCTCTTAATACAAATTATTCACATCATCTCAAAATTTATCTCAACATGCAAGACATCCACATCATGTTTCACTAACTATCCATGTTATCTTTCACTAATAGACATGTCATGCCATTAACTTTCAACCTCTTAATGCAAGCTATATATCCATGTCATCTCTACTTAATTTCATTTTTATTTTTTCGCAATCACCACAGCAACGTGTGGAGTATCATCCAGTTTTTGTTATGTCTGTTGCTCGGCATTTCTGGGATAATAGCTGTTTGCTAAAGAAGATAGATCGAGGTGAGATTAAACTACGTGATAATTTTTAGGGTGAGTCTCAAACAATTACCAGTGAGGAAAATGATAGTTTAGCTGCCCCCTTTACAGAAGCGGAGATTAAGGAGGTTGTATTTAGTTGTAATTCTGAAGGAGCAAAAGGTCCTGATGGTCTCCCATTTCTTTTATCAGAAATTTTGGGATATTGTTAAGAACGATATAATTACCATGTTTGATGAGTTCTATAGAGGAGAGTTGGATATACACAAATTAAACCAGCGGCGGAGCCAAGGCCCAACCACCCTGGGCGGCTACCCGGGCTCCCTTGCTGGCTTGCAATGTTGCTGACACCTTATGCCCAAATACATGGCAAGACTCAAGAGGGTGCTGGCTAGGACTAGGGATGAAAACGGATCGGATACGGACGGATATCACCGATATTATATTTGTTTTCATATTTCTGTCCGGATTCGGATTCGAATACGGATAGTGTCAACTATGTCGGATAGGATACGATTGGATATCGACATCATAAATATGCGATTTGAGTATTCGGATACGGATACGGTATCGGATGTTGGATATCCGGACTCGGATACGGACAGATCTCAACCCCTCTAAACGGATTCGGTTTCGAATACGGTCGGAAAATATCCGTACCGTTTTCATCCCTAGCTAGGACACAGGCAGCAGCAGCAGAGACTAATAATGAGGGGAGGAAGGCCGACGCGACACCACTGTTGGACATCACCACTCTCAGCAGGTTGCAACCATGTCATTGCCCTAGGTTTCTGAGTTCTCATTTTACCACAAAAATTGCAAATATCAGAGGGGAGGAGGCTTAGCCAGGCAGGTAAATTTCAATTCTCTTATATATAGGGGTTAAATTGAATAGATGATCTACTACTATGTTTCACTTGAATTTGTCTTTAATTTTCATTCACTGAGCCACCGTGAACTTTGTGTTCTAAAAGATTATTTTAGTATAAAAAATAAAATTATTATATAATTATGTGTACTATTTTTTCTGATCTTGTAAATATTAGTATGGCGTTATGTCTCGCCTAGGCTCTAAAAAAATCCTGGCTCCACCACTGGATTAAACTTTTCTTTAGTGACTTTGATTCTAAAAGTTAATGATGCTTGTAATACGAAATAGTTTAGACCTATTAGTCTAATCAATTGTAGTTTTAAGCTGTTTTCTGAACTCTTAGCAAATAGAATTGGGAAAGTTGCACAAAGATTAGTGGCTACTAATCAAAGTAATTTTATTAAAGGTCGATATATTTTAGAAAGTGTGGTAGTTGCCCATGAAATAGTTCACAGTTTGCATAAGACAAAGGAGAAAGGTGTGATTCTAAAACTTGACTATGAAAAAGCTTATGGAATTTTCTGTTTGAAGTCCTTGAGTCTAGAGGTTTTTCTAGTAAATGGACACAATGGATCAAACAGTTAGTTACTGGAGGTTCAATAGGGGTAATGATCAATGGTGAAGATAGTTCATATTTTAAACTAGGTAAAAATGTCTCAGGCAAGGGAGATCGTTTATCCCCTCTGTTGTTCAATTTAGTAGGAGATGCTTTTTCTGGAATGCTAGACAGGGCTGCTAGATTAGGCCTTATTAAAGGGGTCCTTCAAAACTTTAGAGAGGGAGGAGTAATTTGTCTCCAATATGTTGATGATATATACAATCTTATTTTCGAGTGCTGATTCATGTCGTCTTTTGAATCTAAAGCATGTTACTATGTGGTTTGAACAAATCTTTGGGATGAGAGTCAATTTTCATAAGAGTGAATTGATCACCTTGAATATAGAAGATGAGGAGACCCATAGAGATGCTCATACCTTTAACTATCCCATAGGCTCCTTCCCTTTAAAGTATTTAGGTGTTCCTTTAGATCACTCTAAGTGGACTAGAGCTGATCTCCAGCCCTTAGTGGATAAAATTTTTTAAAGGATTGCTGGCCGGAGGGGAAAGCTTCTGTCCTTGGTTGCTAGAGCCTTATTGATTAAAACATGTTTAGCTAGTATACCAATCTATCACCTTTCTTTCTTTAAGTTCCCTAAATGTGCCATCAAAATTTTGAATTCTCAAATGAGCAACAGCCTTTGGAATGATTTAGATGGTGCTCACAAATATCATCTAGCCAACTAGGAAATTGTAGCTATGTGTAAGGATTTTGGTAGTCTTAGGATCTTCCTTTTAGCTTCTTAGATTAGGAGATGTGACAAGGACAAGAATAAGCTATAGAGAGAGCTAGTTTACTATAAATATAATACTAGTAATACTAATTTTTTTCAGTCCAATAATATAGGTGCTTCTTCTTTCTTCAAAGGTTTTATGTGGGCGGCCCAAGCAGCCAAGATAGGGTACAGATGGGTCATAGAGAATGGTGAGAAGATTAGGTTTTGGAAAGACAACTGGTTAGGTACATCTAGTTTGGCAATCTAGTACTAGAAGCTTTATAGGTTTGTTAATCAAAAAATAGATTTGTAGCTAGTTTGTGGGATGGTGTGTCCGTTAAATGTACTTTTAGGAGAATGGGGGATGAAAATATGTTTTATGGAATGATGTTTGTCAGCTTGCCTCTACCACGGAGGAAGAAGACTCCTTGGTATGGTAGTTCTCTTTTTTTTGAAGGCTCAGTGGGGGAATTCCCCCACCTATTTTTTATATTATATTAAGAACAACAATAAAGTACATGAACATAGCAGTAAAATACAGGTGCACAAGGTGTGCAGCAAAAGGGAGCTTGCAAGCTCAAGGAGAAAAACTACTAGTAACATTAGGCTAAATTCTCTAAATACATATTCAGGGACATGCAAGGTTCGGTTTGGCCCTGATACAAATCGAGCCAATTTCTTCCTTAAACCGAGCTTTCCAGTTGTCCATGTTGCAAGGGACATTGTCGAAAACTAGTCTGTTCCCTGAGGTCCATATGATCCAGCAAGTTGTAATGACAAGTTCTCTGAAGATGGCATTCCCAAAAGCTGTTCTAGCTTCAATCATCATATCTAAAGGTGGGAGGTTCAGGTTCCAAAAGTTACCGAGATAAGCCCAGCAATCTTGACTGAAAGTACACTCAAAGAAAAGATGCATACAAGTTTCTTCCAAACCACTACTGCAAATTGGGCAGGAGTAGTCCTCCAAATATTTATTCTTCCTCCTCAGCTGGTTTCTGGTGTTTAATCTATCCTTAAGTAGGAGCCAGAAGAAAAATTCATGCTTGCATAAGTTGCCTGCAATCCACATCCATCTGAACAAAGGTGAGGAGTCTTGAGTGCCTTGCAGGAGTTTGTATGCTTTATTGGAGCTAAAATTCAGAGAATTCCACTTGTAGGTCCAAGTATCCCAAGCTTGTTCATCATCAATATGTTGTAGAAAAACTTGCAGAGTTGCCAACTCCACTGAAGCTTGAACTGATAAGGGGAGTGTGAAGTTTCTACTATCATCACTCTCCATGAAGAATTTTAAAGAGCATTTCTGCTTCTTGGCAAAGGAAAACAGATGAGGAAATCTGTCACTAGGACTAGGGTTCAGCTAGTTGTCCTTCCAAAGGAGAATAGAATTACCCATATTAGGCTTACAAATTGTCATATTACTAAAATCATGGTAGAGTTTGAGTACATCCTTCCACCAGAAGGAGCCAACATGGGATCTTGCATGTGGGGGACACTACAAGAAATGTGTGGGTTTTTGACGTATTTAGTATGACAACAGGTCATAATGTCATTATATCATCTAGTTTATGACATTATGTTTTAGACATTTTGACTTAGTGACAATAAAATGTTGTATGTAAAAAAACGTCATATAACTAGTCCAATTCCATCCAATGACGATATTTGCTACGTCACAGAGGCATTTTCTATGTCGTAAAGTCTAATTTACCAATGTCATCGATGTATGACAGACTTTGTGCGTCACAAAATAATTTATTTATATTCTTAAACACTGTTGTCCATGTTGGCATGTTCCACAACCACGTGGTATATATATTTCATGGCCCACGTTGTTAAATGTGACGCTTAATAGGCCGTGTTTCAATTTTATGACGTTTATTGATCTGTCAAGTCAGCACCACATTATTTGCCTACATGGCATGGTGTAAGGACTTGTGACAACAAACCAACGTCATAAATCTATATGACACTAAACTCCATTGTCATAACCTTGTGACATTAAATTTACAAACGTCACGTGATCAATTTATGACGCTGGTTTTTTTACGTTCAAATTTTTGTCAACTGGATGTCATAAGTCTTAAGATGTGACATTAATTCCATATATTTTGACATAAATAGACTTTCAAAAAACAGCACATTTCTTATAGTGGGAGTGCTGGTGTTGGCATAGAGCTTTTCCCATGTTAACTGAACCCAAGGAATTTCAGCATGATTGTAAAATTTATTAAGATATTTTAGTAGGAGAGCTTTGTTCTGGTTTTTTAGATCAATAATACGAAGACCTCCTTCATTCTTCGGCCTACAAGCAGGTTCCCAAGCAGCTAAGTAGGACCCCTTTCTGTTGATATCCCCACCACTCCAAAGATAGTGTTACCTATACATGTCAATCTATTTGATAACCTATGGAGGTAGCAGAAGGCTGCACATATAGAAGCTGGGCATAGCTGAAAATACAGAGTTGACAAGGATTAACCTGCCTTGATAGGAAAGCATTTTGCTAATGCCATTGAGTGTAGCTTCAATTCTGTTGAGGAGATAATTGAAATCTTGAGGGGAGGGTTTATGAGTTCCCAAGGGAAGGCCCAGGGCGATGAAGGTCATGGTCCCAATGTTACAGCCAAATGTGTTGGCTAAGTGAACTGTTTTGCTGTTGTCTATATTAATAGGGACCAAGAAAGATTTCTAAAAATTGACAAGCAGCCCTGTTGAGTCAGAGAAGGATCTGAGCAGACCCTTAAGGTTGAAAAGAATGGTGGCATTTGCTGGTAAAATCAAAAGGGTGTCATCTGCATACTGAACTATGGGATAATCACCTCCAAAACTTTCACTAACAGGGTGTTTAAGCACTCCAACCTGCCAAGCTCTATTGACAATTGATTGGAGAAGATCAGCTGCCAAAGCAAAAACAAGGGGTGACAAGGGATCACCTTGTCTAATACCTCTCATGCATCTAAAGTTTTTTCCAGGAATACCATTCAACAAAACTGACAAAGTGCCTGTACTAAGGAGCATATGCACCCACTCAATCCATCTGTCAGGGAAGCCTTTAAATTTAAGAACATCTAAGATGACTTGGTGCTCAATCTTGTCAAAGGCTTTCTCAAAGTCTAGTTTTAGAATAACAACCTCTTTTTTGGAGTGCTGGCAAATGTGTAGAAACTGAAAAGCCCAAGCTAGGCAATCTTGTATAGTCCACTCCTTGATGAATCCATACTGATTTTGATGAACAAGCTGTGGGAAAACAAATTGAATCCTGGAAGACATTAGCTTGGTGATGCATTTCAAAGAATAGTTCAGAAGTGATATTGGGCTTTTTGGGAATCAGAGCTATATGAGAGGAGTTCAGGCAGCTGACATCAATAACATTTCTAAAAAAGTCATTAACAAACCTCGTAAAGTTAGCCTGAATAATGGACCAACATTTCTTAATAAAGAGGCCATTAAATCCATCTGGACCAGGAGCATAACTATTTGGCATACCTTTGATCACATTTATGATTTCTATGGTGCTAAAGTCCTCTGCCAGGAAATTGAGATCATGGCTCTAAAGAAGAGACTCCAGATTATAGGAAATGCCTTGAAACTCACTAGTACCCAATCTGGCTTTAAAAGCATTCCAAATGATGCCAGCCTTCTGCTCATGGTCAGTGATAAAAATGTCATCAGAAGTGAGCAAGCTGCAAATATGTTTTCTGTGGTGACTATGAATAGCCATTGCCTGAAACCACCAAAGTAACCCATCTAATAGTGTTTCTCTGTTTCCAATATTTTCTCTTTGATTCTAGAAGTGTGGCAAGATGAGTCTTGACAAGTGACTTGAAGGCCAATTCTAGCCTAGAAAGGGGCCTTTGTTCTTCCAACCCATCCAGAAGTAGAAGAACCTAGCTGCAATTGTGAATCAATCTATTAAGATTGGACAAACCTTTGATCCATGTTTTCAGTCCTGCTCTAGTCTGTTTGAATTTTGCAGATAGGGTTCTTGCATCATTAGCGAAGTAAGGGCTACTGTTCCAATGCAACTCAACTGTTTCAAAGAAGCGGTGTTGGCATTTCTTAGCGACATCACTAAGATTTGGGCTTCCTAGCGACGCTGCCAAGAAATACCATTGACGATATTTCTGAACGTGTGTAGAAATATTCTGCAAGCGTACGGATATATCGTTGTAGCATTTCACCCGGAAGTATTCGGGTATCATTCATTTATATTTTCCCAAAAGGGAGCATGGTGTAAAAGTCTCTAGTAGGGACATGGTCAAGATAACATGACTGTATAATAGACCAAAGTTCATAACATGGGTAAGCCAGGATAAATATTGGATAGTGTGACACACACTCAAGCCAATCTCAAGGATAAGGATAAAAGAAAGAATAAAGAATAAAAGAATATATCTAAACTAGAGCAAGCTTATCTTGTATAGCTATGCTAAGATGAGTAGATGATCATACAAATACATGCATTTCTAAGGGTAGAGATCCTAAGTTAAGATAGCTTTGGTGACTATAAACTTACTTCGGGCACCGGATGACACTTGGTCTGCCAAGCGTTGCCGGCCTACGACTCTATGCTGAACCCGAACCTGGGGATTACAAGGGACGGATAGAGCTATCACCACCTGCCGTCTACCCCTCAACCGTGGGAAATGTGGTAAACAAAGGTAACTTTGAGCTCTAACACCACGTCTACGCTATTAGTTATTACTCTAGCGTTGGCCAGTAACTTTCATCTTTATCATAATTCCTCTACTAGAGCATCCACCACAGGGACGGACGACGAACCCGCAAGAATACAATGACCAAGATTAATCTTAAAGTAGAACTCACTACCTCAATTTAGGTCTTAGTCTAAACATGTATGTTGTATGAAAGATTAAGCATAAAGTTATATATGCTAAACTAATAACATAAGAACTTAGCTCTAATTCATAAGCATAGCTATATTGATAATATGAGAGCAAGTACAAAAGGAAAGTCTTGATATTATTCATACCAAAAGGCTCAAGTTGCTCAAGCTCTTCAAGGAAGCTTCTCCTAGCTCCAACTAATAAGAAATGTAAAAAGAATACAAGTGGAGGGAGAGAGGCTCTTGTGTTTGTGGTGTGTGTTGAGAAAGGGGGCTCTTCCCCTCCTCTTATACTAGTCCTACGGCGGTTTCAGAGGAATATTCCATGGAGATCTCCACCGCACCGTCATACTCCACATTAATGTTACCGCCTCGCAAAACCTAGGCCTGAGGGGCGCTAGCAGGGGTGCGACCGGCCGCACCTAAGCTGGGCCACCTCGGCACCACCTTCGCTAGGTGGGTCATGTGTTGGTCCTGGAGTGTAGCCAAGTGGGTCTTGGGCTTAGGTTTGATAGGTAGGTGGGCTGCTCTCTTGATCCTTTGCGCAAATCTTCCTAGAATGCGCCTTTTGATGTGTTCTCCACTGTATTTGTGTATAAGTCCGGCAAAACATTAATCTTCCAAATACATGTAGAACTTTGTTAATATAAATAACATATGTGTGTAAGTTTGCTAGCTTCTCCTATTTTTGCATCTTAATTGGCGGTCGGATTTAGTTGTTAAGGACCGCCAACAAGATCCCCCAAGCTTAACCTTTGCTCGTCCCGAGCAAACAACTAAGTCATTGGTTGTTGATCAGGAGTTGCTACAATGCCGATTACAATTCAAAAGCACCATGTCTATAACAAAGTATACCTTAATTTAAATAAGTTGGCATTTTCATCCACCCTTTACCTTGATCCTTGTGGGGCTTGTTGCTTTTCCAAGTTCTTGGGCGATTGCAAGATAGAATGGTTATAACAGAATTACTAGTCATTCGTTCCTTGATCAACTTTCTTCCTGGAGGTTTTTATGAGTTTTGCAAATAAAGAATAAGTTCCTCGAATGATTCACTCAATCGCTCAAGGTGTATAGTCCTTACCAAAGGCATTTGAAATTTTGCCTTCTTTTTTTCATCCTACCTCTAAAAGCTTTTTGTGGAGTTTTGGGTATGTATGAAAGAGAGGCATACTTACATCACATAAGGGTAGGTATGAAAGAGAGGCATACTTACATCACATAATATTGCTAAGTTAAAAAACTGGATCCACAGAGATGCAACTCATACACTTGGTCAAGATTGTGCAAGAGTGTGATAATTTTAAATTTTTCCTAAAATTCTAAACTCCTTTGTGCATGGCTCTCTCTTTCTCTTTTGATGGTTGTCTTTTATTTGAAAGTGTGGGCTATCTTTCTCTTTTTCTTTTCTTCATGCTTTTTAGCATGGGATTATTCATGCTCTTTGGCATGAATTTTTTGCTTTCTTTCATGCTCTTTTTGGCATGGATATTTTCTATTTTCTCTCTTTTTTTCCTCTTGTTTTAGCATAGCCCACACTTTCTTTTGGCACATGAAAACTTTTGAGAGAGAGACTCATGACATGTGACTGGAGTATTTTATTTGGTGGATGGAAAAACATGTTTTTCCGTAACTCTAAGTGTAAGAGTCAGCATGTTATTTGTGGGTGTACGTGGATCTTTATCATAGGTGCATGACGAGAATCTCAATAAGGGTCACAACAATTTGACAAAACTCAATGCAATAATAAGCAACATATGACTAAGGTTTTGTATCTTTGAATATTGTCATATGGCCTTGGTTGGAATTATCATCATTGAGGAACGTTTCATTTTGTAGCATTTTAAAAACAAAACTCCGGATGTCAAGTTTCTCTTAGAACAAAGTCATAGCATATTCTATCTGTACCATATCATAACTTGCAATAACTTAGAAAAAGATCATGCTTTTGCCACCCATAAGTTTCAAATTTTAGGATGAGACATTTTTAGCCAACAAACTTAAATCTTGACGAAAACTGAGTTATAAACTAGGCACATATGAATTATAAAACATAGCAAATATTCATCATTTCAACAAAGGAGAAACTAAACATTCTTACTACACATATGTGGAGTGGAATAAAAATTATTGTTTATTATTATTACTAATTAGTATTTTTTAACCTTTGTTCAATCAAGGTTCTCCTAACAAGTATTCATCTCTGTTGTCATCTCAAAGACTTACTCTCACGAAGTTGATAAATTCCTGTAAGGGTTAATCCAAATAATCAACCAATATCTGTACTTAACAATTTTGGTTCAATAATCAAACTAGACACCATGTCTAATGTGATCAAGGTAGGCTATTTAACCTAAGAACCATGTTTAAATTAAAAAACATATAGAAGTATGATCATTACATCCAAACTTCAAACTAAGTACCATGCTTAATTTAAAAGATGTATAACCAACACTCCCAAAACAAAATATATCGGCACAGAGAGAGGAAGCACGAAAGGATAAACATAAATCATCCACCAGAGAGAGAGGGCACTCTTCGGTGCTCGGACATCGCTAGCGACGCCGGGGACTCCTCGGTGCTCGGTCATCGCCAGCGACGCCAGGGACTCCTCGCTCCTCGGTGCTCAGTCATCACCAGCGATGTCGGGGACTCCTCGCTCCTCAGTGCTCGGTCATCGCCAGCGACGCCGAGGACTCCTCACTACTCGGTGCTCGGTCATCGCCCGCGACGCCGAGGACTCCTCGCTCCTCGGTGCTCGGACATCACCAGCGACGCCGAGGACTCCTCGCTCCTCGGTGCTCGGACATCGCCAGCGACGCCAGGGACTCCTCAGTGCTCGGTCATCGCCAGCGACGCTGGGGACTCCTCACTCCTCGGTGATCGGTCATCGCCAATGACGCCGGGGACTCCTTGCTCCTCGGTGCTCGGACATCGCCAGCGACGCCGGGGACTCCTCACTTCTCGGCGCTCAGACATCGCCGCCTACGTCGGGGACTCCTCGCTCCTCGGTGATTGGTCATTGCCAGCGACACCGGGGACTCCTCGATCCTCGGTGCTCGGCCATCGCCAGCGACGCCAGGGACTCCTTGCTCCTCGGCGCTCGGACATCGCCGCCTACACCGGGGACTCCTCGCTCCTCGGTGCTCGGTCATCGCCAGCGACGCCGGGGACTCCTCGCTCCTCGGTGCTCGGACATCGCCCGCTTCATCAAGGATTCCTCGGTGCTCGGACATCGCCGCCTATGCCGGGGACTCCTCGCTCCTTGGTGCTCGGTCATCGCCAGCTACGCCGAGGACTCCTTGGTGCTCGGACGTCGCTGCCTACGCCGGGGACTCCTCGGTGCTTGAACATCGCCGCCTACGTCGGGGACTCCTCGGTGTTCGGTCATCGCCAGCAACACCTAGGACTCCTCACTCCTCGGTGCTCGGTCATCGCCAGCGACGCCGGGGACTCCTCACTCCTCGATGCTCGAACATCACCGCCTACATCGAGGACTCCTCGCTCCTCGGTGCTCGGTCATCACCAGCGACACCGGGGACTCTTCGCTCCTCGGTGCTCGGTCATCGCCAGCGACACCGGGGACTCCACACTCCTCGGTGCTCGGTCATCGCCAGCGACGCCGGGGACTCCTCGCTCCTCGGTGCTCAGACATCGCCAGCGATGCCGGGTACTCCACGCTCCTCGATCATCGCCAGCGACACCAGGGGCTCTCTTACTGCTCGGATGTTGCTACGTCTCGTCGGTGTGCTATCAAGCTACTCCATGCTGTTCGAATTAGGGTGCTGATCTTGGGCAGCACGTCTAGGGTCTTGATACATGCATGTCAGACGACGTCGACAAGCTTTCAGACTTCTTTTTCTTTGACCCTGCTACAAGATTCATTCTTCATCTTCCAGCAGGCTTGGGGACTAAGTGGGCACACTTCACTTTGCGGTGAATGTGCGCTTTTCTTATCTTGAGGCTACACCTGGGGACTGGCTGCCTACTCGGCTGCTCTTCTACTTTCTGACCCTGACACCATATGACTACGTCACCTACTGTTAGGCTCGGGGACTAGCTGTGGGGGTATGGCCCCCCGGTATCCACAAGACAAGACATGGGCCGCACCATCAGAGGTGGCCCAGCCCACAAGATCAAGGCGTGCATGGCGCTGCTCGGTGTGCACCACAAGCTATTGTATAGTACTAAATAGGCTACTTTACTTGTAACCCTGCCCTTCCAGACTATATAAGGAGAGGCAGGGGACCCCTAGCGGAGAGGATCTATGACGATCCATCTAGATACATAGATCTCATTGACATACAGCAATACAATCAGACGCAGAACGTAGGTATTATGCCTTCACGGCGGCCGAACCTGGATAAAACCTTGTGTTTGTCTTGCGTCACCATCTCATTCGTAGCTTACGCACCTGTCTGCCAATAATCTACTATCTTGGGCATACCCCTAGGTAGACTGTCGACCATATTTCGTCGACAGTGGCGCGTCAGGTAGGGGGTGTGCGTACTGCTCCCCAGACGAACAAGATGGTCATCATCCCCGGTTCCATGGCTACACCGAACAGCCTCACGTTCACCATCGGCCAGATCACCTGGACCACTGGCTCTGACAACTTCATCGCTATGACCACAGAGGAGGCGCAAATCCAATCTGCGTCGACCACTGCTTCACTAGCATCAGCTACGGCTCCGACCATGTTGGATCTGGCTTCGGCCACACCAGCATCGTCTTTAGCCACGCCGACAACCCATCGTTCACTTCTCTCACTACAAAGGGAGGCAGATCGACAACATCGACCTGCTCGACTCCATCGATCAGGTCGGCACCAAGCTTGCTGAAACCCTAGCTCTAGTAGATTCGATTCAAAATCAACCTACCGAGCATGTAACCACTACCAACAATAGATCTACCCGACCAGCTCGGGCCAGTCGTCCTGCATGACTTGGTATAGATCTCGTGGTCACGTCTACTCCTGAAGGGCGCTCCATTCGTCGCCGACCAGCCCCTGCAACGGGTCTCTGGCTCTCCGAGTGCGAAGCTTTGATGGAGAATTACCAGGCTCAGCCCTACGACCTGCGAAACACTGCTTCCAACTACGCGTACAATATACAACGCTGCTCGGATCTGTGTTTTATACATCGACCTCGGCCAAAGCCACGCAACTTCGTCAACATGGTTCGGATTGAGGAGTATCAAGAAGGATCGGTCCACACAGTTCAAGAGGGCGGCTCAAGCTCCCCGTCCGGCATCGCATCTAATGGCTCCGTCCACACTGAGCTCCAGCATCATGACAATGAAGAAGTTGAATACGATCTAGATATCCCAGACCACTCCCCGGGGTTCCCACGATTCCCATCCTTCCCACCAAGGCGAGGAGACTTGATCAATGTCGTCAGTAATGACGAACCACCAGCAGTTGGCAAAATAGAACAAGAAAGACAATGCACGCATCAAGCACGCTTTGGCCACGCCCCATCTACTCTGCCATACAACATCGTTTCTCCGACCAGTCAATGATCTCCCCGAATCTCCTAAGGTCGATCACTAATATAAGGACGACGTCGCTCGGACTACTTACTCCGACCACCTGTCGTGTCGCAATGATGATCGCCGCAAAGAACAGCACCGTGACAACCGCGACTGCCGGCATGATGACAGTTCGAAAAGCTCGAGCGCCGGGCAACTTCGTCAACGCCGACTAGATAATGCCATACGCCGCCGACCAGACGTTCTATCTAAAGCTAAGTGACGCTTTAATATTTTTCTAAATATTCTCCAATCTTCGTATATCACCATAATGTTTCTCCGAGCTGTTTTCTCTATGTTTGCTCTCCAAACATTTTTCTTTCGGTGCTCGGACATCGCCGCCTATGCCGGGGACTCCTCAGTGCTCGGTCATTGCCGGCGACGACGGGGACTCCTCGCTCCTCGGTCATCGCCGGCGACGCCAGGAACTCCTCGCTCCTCGGTGCTCGGACATCGCCAGCGACGCCGGGGACTCCTCGCTCCTCAGTGCTCGGTCATCGCCAGCGACGCCGGGGACTCCCTTGCTGCTCGGATCTTGCTACGTCTCATCGGTGTGCTATCAAGCTACTCCATGCTGTTCGAATCAGGGTGCTGATCTTGGGCAGCACGTCTAGGGTCTTGATACGCGCATGTCGGACGACATCGGCAAAGCTTTCAGACTTCATTTTCTCTGACCCTGCTACAAGATTCATTCTTCATCTTCCAGTAGGCTCGGGGACTAAGTGGGCACACTTCACCTTACGGTGAATGTGCTTGTTCTCATCTCGAGGCTATGCTCAGGGACTGGCTGCCTGCTCGGCTGGTCTTCTACTTTCTGACCCTGGCACCATGCGACTACGTCACCTACTGTCAGGCTCGGGGACTAGCTATGGGGGTATGGCCCCCGATATCCTCAAGACAAGACATGGGCTGCGCCATCAGAGGTGGCCCGGCCCGCAAGATCAAGGCGTGCACGGCACTGCTCGGCGTGCACCGCAAGCTATTGTATAGTACCAAATAGGATACTTTACTTGTAACCCTACCTCCTTCAGAGTATATAAGGAGAGGTAGGGGTCCCCTAGCGGGGAGGATCATCAGGATATATATCATCTCATTTACATACAGCAATACAATCAGACGCAGGACGTAGGTATTATGCCTTCACGGCGGCCGAACCTGGATAAAACCTTGTGTTTGTCTTGCGTCACCATCTCGTTCGTAGCTTGCGCACCTGTCTGCCGATAATCTACTACCTTGGGCATATCCCTAGGTAGACTGTCGACCATATTTCGTCGACAATAAGTTTTTTTATTTCTCTTCTTTTCTCAAGGTAACAGAAAGTGGTGAGAGTGCAAGATACACATTACCTTGTGGGGGGTCCTCCCCCAAGCTAGCTCAAAGCCTATGGTTTGGGGTTATACCCCTGTGCTTTTTGGCTTTTCCTGAATGGTTAGGATATGGTAGATCACGAGTGGACTTACCATCCCTCATGATTACTCGTGATATTATTTCCAATAATTTTCAAACCTGAAATGAGAACTTCTAGGTATTTTACTTCCAATGTTAATAACCAAGGGAATGTGGTCAGAGATGGGTTTTGCAAGGGGTTGTACACTTGTAGAAGGAAAAGACAGCCCCTATGAAGAGGATACTAGCACCCAATCTAGTTTAACCAGGAGAGGGTCCAGCTGCATGTTGCTCCAGGTAAATCTTCTCCCACTGAAAGGTATGTCTACTAGATCCAAATCAATAATAGCATTGTTAAATAACTGCACTTCAGTAATATTATCTTTTGGTTTGTTCCTGTCATAAGCACATCTGCAGAGATTGAAGTCACCAGCAAGAAGCCAATCATCAAAGTATGTGGTGTCGAAATTGAGGAGCCAACTGATGAAGGCCATTTTGCCAGAGGAGTGAGCTGGCCCAAAAACATTACTTAGGTGAAAGGAGCTCTGATCCATTAGACAAATAAATTTAATAGTGACAGCATAGCTGTTAGAGTGTACCACATCACCATCATATAAATTGTTATTCCATACTGTCAACAATCCACCAGAAGCACCTGTGGAAGGGTAAAAGGCAAAGCTATCCAAATGCCTGGGATAGAATTTCTTCAAGTAAGATAAATCAAAAGTCTCTCTTTTAGTTTCCTGTAAGCAGATGATGTTACAAGCACTTTCGTTAATTTTTGCGCGAATGGCATCCCACTTCTCTTGGGAGTTAATCCCCCTAATGTTCCAGACTAAAATTTTATGCGTTCTGTTGTTATCCACAAACATATTGGAAATGAAGGCAAAGCAAATTTGACCAACTAGTGGCCAAATGTAAAGGAGACCCTTTAAAATAACCGATAGACATCTTACCAAAATATGACAACAGAGTCCAAGGGCACACATAGCAATTCAAGAGCTGTATAATGAGGGTAAGGGATACACAACAGCTGTTAGGAATATCAGGCAAATGAGATAGAATAGCACCGCAGTAAAGAGAACACAGGGCAGAGTTGTTCATGGTAAAGTGGCAATCCAAAGAGTAGAGAAAGGGAAACAGGTAACAGATAACATGCAAGTGTTTAAACAGACGATAACAAAAACAAAAGTAGCACCACTTAATCCAACCTAGGTTGATTACATGCCAATTCATGGCAGGGAAGCTCTTATGAAGCCAGCACACAGGCTAGGGTGACTAGATTAACTCGTCCCAAAATGTCAACCTAAGAGGGAGCAAAAGACACACCACCATCAGGTAAGGCAGTGTCCACATCGACCATGTAGGAGTGATCTTCATCAGCATCAATGTCCAGGATAAGAGCAGAGACAGCCGCAGGCTGGATTTGGAGGAAGCCCGTGGCGATACCCTCAACTATGTCCTTTGTCAGGTGACACATATTTAGTGCAATCTCTAAACAAAGTAATTAATTTCAGAGGCATCCAACCAGTTTTAATTTCTTCTATTTGCGAAATTAAGATCCCCCTAGAGTCCAGTATTTCTTATGGCTACTTAGTAAGAATATCTCCTAACAAGGGACAATCTCAGTAAGAGAAGACAAGTGGAGGATCCTACATGTCTTTTCTGCAATGAAGTGGAATCAATTAACCATTTGTTCTTTGGCTATGTGGTAGCTCAGCAACTTTGGGTTGTTCTTTCTATAGTTTTTGATGTGCAATTAGGTGGTTCTCTTGAATCTATAGGGAAGTTTTGCTTAAATAATAAACGTAATGGTGTTCTAAATATGTTTACTTCTGCTACTCTTTGGAGCCTCTGGAAACTCAGAAAGGATATATGCTTTCGAAGGACATCGTGGAGGAGTATGTTATGCTCCTTTACAGAATGGCGATGATGATCCAAAAATGGGTGATACTCTGCTCGGAGGAGAAGAAGGAGGTTATATGTCTGAAGGTGGCGATGGTCAAGGAGGCCACTGGATAGGTGTTATGGCTCAAGAACAAGAAGCAACCTCTAAACACATCTAGCGTCACTAGGGAGAAAGAGCGAGCACCAGCTTCTTTCAGGAAGTGTCCAGCTGAGGTGTTTTGAACGATGTTAGCTCGTTGTTGTGCAATCATTGCTTTCTGGTGATAGTTAGTTTGGCACTTTTTTCTGGCTCAGTGTAATCGTTTGGAGTTTTCTGGCTTTGGTTCTAAATGGTTAACAGCTGCGCTGTAAATGTTATATTGTCTTTTGGCTATGGTTAAAAGACGGCGGCTGGGCCCTAGAATTCTTAAAAAAACTCGTCATTTCCTATCCGGCCATCAATTTGTTGGGGACTAGGGGCTTGAGGTTGGACAAAGTGTGGCCAACAAATCAGGCGCCACACTTTTGGCAAAGTTTGATATGAAAATATGTCTATGACATGTGGGGCATATGGCTAAGAAAGTTTGGCACGCCATAGTTGTGGCATGAACCAAACACATGCCTAAGAAGTTACGACGTGCCAAATTTGTGGCGCGACAAGTTCTGGTTATGAATCAAACAGCCCCTAGTTGCCACACAAAAGCCATGTCAGTGGAGCCGTTGGAGTGACATGTATGTTCTAGTCTACAAGGATTAAGTGGAATACTCCACATTTTAAATTGTATAAATGCAAGACTACAAGGGGGAAAAAACAAGGAATGGAGGCGTCTCTCGCACGTCTTTTTTTATTATTATTTTTGAGAAAAAGTCTCGCGCGCTAATTGGCAAGTCTGGAGTCCGAACTGGACCAGGCCCGCCGTTCCTGCTGTCGGCCTAGATGTGCCAAACTCCGTCGTCGTGCCGGCCCATGAGCACAAAATGCATCGAGCGCTGCTAATTCGGTTGCTATGTAGACATTCCGTCCCATGTGAACTCAAATGCCTCGAGCGCTCCTATTTCTGTTGCTATTGTCGACAACAAAGGAAGGCTGTATTGCGCATGAACATATCCAAGCACCATAACAATTCTCATCACCACAATTTCTCCAAAAAAAAAAAAAGAATCTCATCATCACAACAACAACTGAAAAGACGTACAAGCACCTGAGCCTTTATTTTCCGCCCCCTCTTCTTTTCCCCTGTTCTGGTTTTGTTGCTACAGAATCCATATACTTTCGGTGGTCACTGCTGGATCTCCAAACGGCCGGCCGGATGGCTCCGGTCAACACAAGCGTGTCGAATCGAATTGCGCCGAAGCAGAACTAAGGGGCGTGCAGACCGCAGACCAATTAACGCTCGCCATCCATGCATCCATGATCTATCCATCTGGCTGGTTCCATGGCCAGGCGTCAAAAACCTAATCATGCTCCAGATTACTGAGAGAAGCAACCACCATCTCCAGATCGTGGAGCGAGATCAATGGATGCCTCATTATCTGACTGACCTGACCTGACCTGCAGGCGTGCCGTGCGTTGTCTACTCGTCCAGCCGGCGTGTTTCCGCTGTTGCTGATAGCAACCTGGATGGTGCCACACCGCACGCAGTTTCTCCGTTGCATGCGGCGCTGCGCCCCCCGCTCCGCTCCCGCTGGCCGGCCGACGAAATCGAAAAGGCCGGGGGCGGCAACCGAGGGGAAGGATCGCGCGCGCGAGGGGTCAACACCGGATCGCGACTGCAGGGAAATAAAAGTTAGGTACCATGTCACTGTCCAGAAGGAAACGTTGGCCCCCCGGAGGCAGCAACAGCATAGCATGCACGCCGATCATCCCCCATTAACCAAAAAGGTCATGGACACATAGGTCGTGTGAACTGCCTCTCTATGAGGTTTTACTATCCTATATATTGCCTGATTCATCAATACTCGATCACAATTCAGGGGAATATAAATCATATAAAATACTTTTACCAACCTCTAATTAAGACACACGGATATCATGTACTCTGGCCGTCCTACAATATAGTGTATTATGACTTCTATAAAATTTGTACTGATTGCATTCTACGTGGTGCGAATGCTAAGATTCGGTAAAGTTTGTTAAAAAGGAAACCATAATTTGACGAGGAACACCTTAATTGGGTTTAATCTATGGGTACATACATCATTTGAGGATCCCTTAAGTTGTCTTAAAACTTTTAGAATGCACTATACTATATGACGGAGTGATTATATGCAAGAATTAGCACAGCAAATACCAAATTCTGGTACTTGTGATAATCTAAAATATTGCCTCCCTTCTAAAAATATATGACTCTAGTTTTATTAAGTCAAACTACCTTGCATGTTGACATCAATTAGGTATACTAAGATAATATATTTATGATGAATATCATACTTATTAGTACTACAAATATTGATACTTTTGCTCTGTAAATTTGATCACACTTAAAGTATTTTATGACTAATTAATTGTCATATTTATAAATAATTTAGCATTATGCAAAAGCATATGACTCTATAAATTTGATCACACTTAAAGTATTTGATAAATATCATACTTATTAGTACTACATCTGTCCATACTTTAGCATTATGCAATTATTTATAAATATGCCAATTTACACATACTTTAGCATTATGCATGCAACTGAATAAATCTGGTTTTGACCTCATTTTATCGACATACAATGCATGATGCATCAGTCTCTGTATAGATGGAAAGCTAAAAAGTTGATTAGAGTAAGGAAAAGTCAAAATAGTAGTATTAGTCTTGAGCAAATAAGAGAGCGTGCAATTTTATAATACTACACGAGGAATTTACCATAAGAGTATTAGTCTTGAATGTTCAAATGCAAAGAAACCCTGACCACACCCACAGACACACAAGAGAGAATTCCTTATTTGACACCAGACAAATAATCCGTTTCTTTCTTGGCCCTCAAAAATTTTCTGTTCCCTATTTGACACCGAGTTCAATTTTCATTCCTTATACGACACTCCGTTAGATTTTTCATCAATGAACCGTTAACTGCTATGTGAAAAGACGATTTTGCCCCTGTGGGCCCCACCACCCTTCTCCCTCCTCTCCTCCCCTTATCCCTCCTGTCCGCGCCCGTATAAGCAGCGCACACAGCGCAGTGGGCCCCACCACCCTTCTCCCTCCTCTCCTCTCCTTCTCCCTCCTGGCCGTTGAGTTGCAGGTGTGGTGCGGCCTGGCGCGCAGCAACGAGGCCGCCGCGTCGGGCCCACGCGCCACGCTCGACGCCCTGCTCCTCCGCGCCGGCGTCGGTGGTGGTTGCGGTACGGCGCATCCCGCCGCCGAGGAGGGATTCGGCGAGTCCGACGGCACGGACGACGTAGAGTCGTGCTGCTTCGTGGACGCGGCCAAGGACGCGATGCCGGCCCTGGCGGCGAAGTGGGCGTGCAGGGCGTTCGGCGGAGGTGAGGCATCGGTGCTACTGCTGCTGTGCCGGCACCTGTGCCTGTGCAAGGCGTGCGAGCCCCGGACGGACGCCTGCCCCGTCTGCTCCGGCGCCAAGAACGCGGCCATCCACATCACGCCCAACTGATGGCGTTGGCTTGGCTCGGCTCGGCTCCGGCGATCTCGCCGCCAATGCCAGCGCAGTGCGAGGGAGAAGGGTGGTGGGGCCCACTGCGCTTATACGAGCAAGGGAGAAGGGGAGGAGAGGAGGGAGAAGGATGGTGGGGCCCACAGGGGCAAAATCGTCTTTTCACATGGCAGTTAACGGTTCACGGAGGGAAAATCCAACGGAGTGTCGTATAAGGAATGCAAGTTGAACTCGATGTCAAATAGGGAACGGAATTTTTTTTAGACCAAAAAAGGAACAGGTTATTTTTCTGGTGTCAAATAAGAAATTCTCTCAACACACAAACCAGGGAAACAGGCTAACGTTACAAAAGCAATTACACTTGTAGAAAACGAAGATGAGGTAAAAGGAAAGGTAATCATCCACCTAGGTCATACGGAGGCAGCTGGAAGCCAAGCAGGCAGAGCACTAACCTAAGTACACGTAGCCCCGTCTCCCCTGCATCGTGACTCCTAAGTCAACACGGACGCCTCTCCCTACTCGCTCCTAGTGCTATGCGCCACTGTGCTCTACGGATGTAATTGGTTTGTTTATATTAGCCTTAATCCACGTTAGATCTTATTCAGCCTAACTCAAGTCATCATACACATAGATAATATTTTAGTGTTTTATTGTCTTGCATAGACAAACCGTGTTTGATAAATTTTTATTTGATGCTTACATTTTGTTGCTTGTAGTTACATCCATGTTAAATTAGAGGTCTCATGTTTCTCACAGAGGTAAGGAAAGGGAAAATATTTTGTTTCTATGTGCTCATCATATTGTGTAAATCTGTATTTGTATTACCAAATACGGTCAAATATGTCGTACTAGCTAATGTTACGAACACTCATATGAGCATCTCTAAAAGACTAAGCCGATGGATCTTGAAGTTGCTAAAATTATCGTAGACGTCTCGCTTACCATTTGAAAGGATAGAGTCATTGAATCATAGAATAAATCTTAGAAAATACAAGCACCGACATCAAGTCGAGAACTTAAACCTACCATAAAGAATCTAACGAAATAAGCTATGCTTAATTTGCTGAGTAAATTGCATACTTACGGTAGGTACCCTCTAGCTCGAATTTGCCATTACAAAACACGGAAATGAATTTGCCCCTCGAACCAGCCAAAACATGAGTTAGGCTACGATTTATCCATTTCCTGAGAAAATTGCATACTTACGGTAGGTACCCTCTTGCCCCTTCCAGCTACGATTTATCCATTTCCTTTGATGGGTGTGTCTTATTTTTAGCGAAAACAAGTGACAAAATTATAAGGAAAAACTCTTAGTGATGCAAAGTGGCTAAGCAGCCAAGCTACTCCTCTCCGCCGCCCAACTCCTCTCCAATTATCTCCCGGCATTACTGCTGTGCCCAATAATGAATCTTGCAACTTCTCGATGAACTTAGGTGTTTCCTCTTTGCAGCTATACGGACAGAACGACTCCATAGCCAGGCACCGAATGGGCTCATTGTTTTGTTGGAGTGGATGGTGAGGTTTGGCGAGGGACCAGTGTCACCGAGCCCTAGATTTGCCTTTGGCTCTGCCCTTGAAGCTAGCAACTCCTCTCATTGTCCCCTGCCCTCAATTGTCTCTTTCCGTTTTCGCAGTGGCCATCACTTTGGGACTGCATCTATGATCTATTTTTTTATCGCCCTGGGCGTATAATTTTTTTCCTCCTTATTAAAGATTCAAGACTAGCCAAGTCAATTGGCCCCCCATCTCTCTCTGTATTTATTTGTAATTTCCTCTTTCATGGTAGAATTGTGAAGTGTAGACTATCCATGATTGGCTCCTCCTTAGTAGTTTAATTAACCTACTACTAAGATAAGAGTTGCCGATGATTTGTGTTAGCAAATATTTGATTCATAGTGAAAGTAAGTCCTAAGTTTAGTTTTGTTTTTGAAACTAAGTCCTAAGTTTAGTTTTAGTAATTGAGTGACAACTAGTGGACTAATGCTTTTATTGGAGATGATCAGATGATTAAGCTAGAGTCCACGAGATGGTGTTGGGCAAGATATGGAGCTATGAGAAGAGATGGCGTGATAATGAAGACGGAGTGCTCAACATGGAAGAGATGATGAACATCGTGAATGCAAGTGGAGACAAGCCCAAAGGCAAAGGTATAAACCTATAAGGGTCTATTTCACCGACCCAGGTGTTGCAGAGAAGTGCATGACCAGATTTAGGATAGGTACTCATACCATAAAGAAGGAAATTCTTTGGCTAATACGATTATCTAGTGCTACTAGGTGAGGACTAACAACGCATATATGTTAGGTATAGTGACATGGCAAGCAAGCAAGAAAAAACCTTTTAAAATATTTTCAAAATTGCTCACTTAGTGCTAAAGGTATTGTTGTCCCATGGGATACTCTTTGGAGTTACCACATTTGAAAAACAAAACTTTGAGAGAGAGGCTTGGTCTAGTGTTGTTGCATTCACCGAAAAAGTCTTGTACCCACTAGACGGCAAGCATGAGAGCTTACCCCCTTTAAGATTGTCTCCAACAATCGTGACCTAAAATAAAAGACTCATTCATCCTTTGTGTAGCGCTATAGGAAAATGGTTCAATACATATTTTTGTCTTCTCCAACAACAAGATCCAAAAGACAATCCTTTTTACAAATGGGTCTTCAGGAGAGAGGATACTCAGATTTGAGTTATGTCTTTTCTAGCACCTAAAATGGGTCTTCCATATAGGTACTATAAGTATTGTGTTAGAGACCTATTTTAGGTTTGGGTTTCATAATGGGTCAGCCTAACTGCTTTGGTCTGACCATCTCTATCTTCGCTGTTTGGTGGGCCATCTAAAAAGTCCGGTGCTCCGAGGTTCGGGGAACCAGAGCTTAGGCTCCCTCGTGAAAACAATGGGTTTTTAATAGGAGGGCCTGTTCTTCTAGTGGCACAGGAGAGAAGGGCACCGGAGAATAGGCTAGGGACATGTGACGGCGTCTGAGAGCGTGAGGGAAGTTTGTATTAAACAAAGAGTTTCAAAGGGCACCGAAATTTTTCGGTGTGGACTCACCGAAGATTTCTGCATGGTCTGTGAGTTCTCGAGTTGCTCTTGGAACGCACTGCAGCCTTTCGGTGGTTCCGCGTTGGGGATCGCAAACAACAATTCTAGTGGAATCATGACCGTTGATGTGCAAGGGCTTTGTAGAAGGATTTGTGATGGACTCTTATGCTCATTCCTGCCGGATATTGTAAAGAGCAACTATAGTGAAATTGTGGCCGTTGGTGTACCTCATGATCGAGGTGGCTGTTAATGGTAATTAAATGATCAATTTTATCGTAGGTTTGTCATGAAAATGGTATTTTGGCACGCCACATAGGTTGATGTGAACAAAATGTTAGATCATAAAATTCTTTTTAAGCTAGATTATTTTTAAAACATTGATTTAAAAAGGTCAAAAAATAAAAAAAAATATCGAGCATAACCAGAAGGGATGGAGGGGACATTTGTTTGTTTTCAAAAGAGAGGGGAGATTTTAGGGGATCAAGAAAAAATTAAAAAGAAGAGAGAGAAAAGAGTTTACTAAAGCCTACACTAGTGGAGAAATGAGATCTAGTCTCGGTTGAGAACTAGCTCTACTCCCAGTTTCTCAACCGGGATTAGCAATCCAGGATTAAAGGTTGGGACAATCCGGGAGTAAAGGTTGGGACAAAGGTTCATCCCCAGGAGAAAAAATAAACGAAATACTAGGGAGGCCTCTCTTGCGGTGTATGAGATTCGAACTCAGGACCTCTCTCCTCGCGCATAAACTCCTTACCAACTCAGCTGTACACCACATGTGACAGAGTCCTGGACACTCTCCTTTTGAATTGACCCATGGGGTACCTTTAGTCCCGGGTGAAAGACCTTTAATCCGGGTTGGTGATATCAACCGGGACTAAAAGATCACCCTTTAGTCCCGGTTGGTGTTACCAACCGGGACTAAAGGTTGAAGGACCTTTAGTCCGGGTTGGTAACACCAACCGGAACTAAAAGGTTGACCTTTAGTTTCGGTTTTAGGCTCCAACCGGGACTAAAGGTGGCATGCTGCGAAAGCCTGCTAGGACAGGAGCCTTTAGTTCCGGTTGGTAGCTCCAACCGGGACTAATTCTCTCTCTACTCCCTGACGCAAAAAATATCAAGACTAAAGCTCAAAATCGAAGTAGATGAAAGGTCATTTCTCTACCAGTGCTACTTCCCCATCTTGAAATATAGCGTATTTTTATTTGTCCTAAATCAACCTACACATTAAAAAGGTAAGTTATAAAAATATATTCTATAATGTTAATAATGGAGCTTATATGATGTTAAAAATATTATTTCTATTTTCTATAAAATTAGTTAAACTTAAGATGAATTGACTTAGGAAAAATAAGAATACTCCTACACTATATTTCAAGACGTGGGAGTACTTCTTTGGTCCTGAAATATTTGGTGTCATCGAAATTTTAGAACAATTTATATTATTGAGCTAATGATATACGTATAACTCTATCTTTATCATGGAGATCTATTGTTATCACCATATTTTAATTATGGTGTTTGGTTTTGTCAATAGATATTATTGGAATGCATGTATATAATTAGGGCATGTGTGTCAGTGTCAATAAATGAGTATGTGTTGGTATACCTAGAATCACTTATAATTTGTGATAAATTTTTAAATGTTGGGTAAATTATGTTTCAGCACGTAGGGAGTATTTTTCTTCTTCTTAATCACCTTCATGATTTTTTTTAGGAAAGAGCTCATTATAAGAGCTGCTGCCTGCTGGTCTGCTGGAGATGATCTTTAACCAAACAGCCCCCGAGTTCACCCTGCTTTTCTTCTCCCGTTCCGGTACCCGCCGCGTGCGCGCGCTCTGCCTCTCGTGCGACGAGAGACAACTGTGCCACCGCTGCCGCCGTCCTGCACCAGGTGACTAGGTCTTCGTCGGATCCTTTGCCGGCGACGGCACCCAACAGGTATGCGCATCCCTTCTCCTCCATTCCTACTGCGCGAAACCGAGCATCCCTTCTCTTCCATTCCTACTGCGCGAAACCGAGCACCCGGACTAGCTTAAGCTATTTGTCTATTTATGTTCGGATCTGATATAACTACAAGTGTATACTTGCCTAATAACTTCGATGTTTTGGCAAAAATTATTTGGCGTGCATGTGTATACGCATGTTCTGGATGTTGATAACAGATTCAGAGTTCACAAGGGATATAACAGAAGTTGAGCATTGACGGATAGGATGCCGTGGATGCCCCTGTACTCGTCGTATCCTAGTAGCCGAAAGTCCATCTGCCTTGTTGTATTCTTCCGTGTTATTGTGTATGGCACTTCTTCTCCAAATTGCAGTTCTTATGGTCTTCATCTGACCTGTTTGGCTCGCCACACAGGTAAGGTGGCTGCATCTCCACAAGACTCCTTTTTCCTCTAGTGGTTCTCTATTCTTGACGACTCAAGTGGGAAAAGATTGAGAATGTATGTGAAGGTTGAGCTTAAGAGATTTCGTGTTGTGAAGGAATTGGGAAGAATAGTAATGAATGTTAGGATCTTTGCTTGTTACCAGCTTATTGAAGTGTGCCAGGTGAGCTATTTATTTTGTTCCTGTTTCCAAAATAAAGCATAAATGTTCTGAAATAGAAAATAACATATAATATAGTCTTTCAACGGCTAAGTTTAGATAATTTGTTTTGGTCCATCATGATAATCTTTGTATAGCAGTTAAAAGAATCATCCATCAATACTGATGGGTCCCAATGAAAATCATTTAGTTATGGATAGCTAAATAAGTTGGTTCTGAAATGTATTTTGTGGAACACCCATGGTCAAAGAGATTTATTTATCCTAGAACATAAAAAGAAACGAGATTTCCCTGAATTGCAGTATTGCACAGGACAATGTTTTTAGTCAGTATTTCTTGTTTCCATTTCTAACTGCAGTGTTTCTATTGATAAAGATATTAAAGCACAATGTATTTTACCTTTAATACAACAGTATGTAGATATGCTACTTGCAAATGTTCAAGTGATCTGTATCTGTATCAAATATATATAACTCAAATGCAATTTACATGTTCTTTTAAAACTATCCATGTCCTTGGTTATTTGATTACTCTTTCTGAACCTTGTTGTTGCAGGCTGAGTACTTCCGTCAATTGCTTAAGCCTGTGATGGCTACTTATCATGATGACTACTTCCGTCAATTGCAGGCTGATCTGCTATTTAGGTTCGGTGTCAATAGAAATTTGCTACAACAAAACAGTGCAGTCATGGTGATGGCTACTTCGCGGTAGGACATATTTAGTCATCTGTTGTTGCAAGCTGCAATCACATTTTAGAATTCTGGTTGTTTTGGGCAGTTCACTGCAACAAATCAAGTAGATCACATACATTAGCGTCATAGTGTGCTTGGGTCCAATTTCGGCCATCTACCCATGCAGAGGTATCCAACATCTTTAGCTGGAAATTCCTCCTTTGCTTATGGATATGAAGCGGATAATGGACTTTTGGGTGTTCAGTGCAACCACAGTGTTCCTGTTTCACCTGCCTTAGCAGCCCCTTCGGGCATCACAAGCCCTCACATCCGAAGCCCACTTGATGCATTTGAGCTCCAGCCTTCCAAGGTATGCCCCAGAAATTTCATCATCTTTGATCACACCGATGAAAAAGGATGCATCATGTACCATCCAGCCTTGGTGAACAATCTGAACCCCACAAACATCGATTTGCTCCAATGCCATGGTGAAGTGGTTTGTAGAAGTTCAGGCCAAGACAATGGCAATCTTGAAGAACAGCCCTCATCTTTCAAGGAGGATACAGAAGAAATCGATGCACTTCTGAGCTCTGATGATTACAGCGATGAAGATGATGTTGTGAGTACCGGGCGTACTCCTGATCCCTTGGAAAGTGGTCCCTTTGAATCATCTTCACTGCCAAGGTTTAAGACAACTAGTCAAGTTTCTGGAAACAGTTCAGTTTGCTATGGATCCATGGAAAATGTAACTCATGAGAATATCAGGAACGTGGTCACAGTTCTTAGGGGTATAATCCCTGATGGAGATCAACTGGATACTTCTTCTGTCCTGGAGGAAGCTGTTAGATATCTGAAGTTCCTCAAGATGGAGTCAAAGAAACTCGGCATGGAGGGTTTGAGTATTTAGAAGTGGCCATCAACATGGAGGTATAAACAAAATCTTAAGGATCCAAGACTGCATGTGTATATAGATCGAGTTCAGTTTGGTCATTATCATCATTATTACTGGATTGGCTTTTTCTGGGTATGGAAGGGAAGCAAGGTATCCTGCTTTTGCTACTTTCAGCAGGCCTCAAAAGACTGTTTGTGGAATTCTGATGCTTGATTTCTGGTATTCCTGCTCGTCATGGTGATCGTGCGGTTGAGCTGTGGATGCTGCTGCCATCATGTTGTCTGGCTTACCTTTTGCCATTTGTGACATGGAACTCCACCTTGCTACGATCAACCTTGCCTTAGTGGGCACACCCCAAGTAACTGTACTTAGCTGAAGGTTACTGCCGTCTACCTTTTCAGGACCCCGTCTTCAGGACTTAAACTATTGTGTATGTTTGCTTTGATATACTGTACAGAACAGGGTATTATCGTTGTAAAGCATGGTAGGAAATGATGCCGAGCTTTGGCTTTGTGAATCGTGTGAAGAAGAAGAATCTGTCTCCCTCTATTTGCTTTGGATTTTTTTGGTGATGATCGTGCTCACCTTTGGTTGAGCATGGAGATGATTCTGATGATGGTGTCCACGAGATACCATGGCTTCTGTGCTTTGATTTATTCGATATGCTTTTCGCGAAAGCTATGAAAGAGCATCAAGCATTGGCATGGGCGTGCAATCTTTTGCAAAGGCCAATTATGCTTTTACTAAAGGAACGGTGTTTCTAACCTTGCGTTGCCCACAACAGGATCAGGCCAACCTGGTTTATTTTGATGGCCAGGCCAGGTGGGAAACTGAGAGCAAGGTCAATAATAGAGCCAAGTGCTTGGCTATAAGTCAAGTTATAAGACCCAAGTCATACAATAGTTGTCTCATATTTATCTATAAAAATGTTGTTTATTATTATGTGGTACCATGTCTTACTTTCTCTTTCATACTCCTCCTCACATACATTATTGTTTGGCCCCACAGATGCCCATGCTTCCGTGCCCAGCTTAAGATAAAATAAGAGCCAAGCTCTCTTCTCTCTCTTCTCTTCTCCTCTCTACATCAACAAAAATGTTGACTAGCTTGGCTATAAGCCCATTACTGTACTTGCTCTGAGCCAGTCACGCCCTACGTCGCCCCTCGCCACCAGCCCACCAGGTGATGCTTTCATAGGCCATCTTCTTCTAGACACCAATCAGTCATCATCGTGGCCTCGGGGGCAGTGAACAGAGCATTGACACAGCTACTCCGATTGTTCGTGGTTACTTTAGCCTTTTTCCATAGACCCAGTTTAGTTGCGAACACAAGGTTGATATGTGCCCTTATGGTTCTGATTTGTGATGTGTGATTGTCAACGTGATTCGCGTCTTGGGTTGAACTAACCATGGCGTGAGTTGGGTTGTGTAATATGTCTCTTGGCTTGTGGTGCGCAGGTGTGGAGCTTGGAGGCGGTGGTCGACAGCGAGGTGAAGTTCAAGTAGGGACGTGCCGTGCCAATGGACTGGAACAGGTGAGGGAAGGACGTGAGGCTTGGACTGAGGTACCAGGAGGCCGGGTGACAAGCCGTGGTGGCTGACGCCTGGGGACATCGATAAGAGCAAGTGTACATGGAGTAGTGACCGTGTTGACCGAGTCAAGACGACGGACGTGCAAGTCGAGCAAGGCTCTAAAAGACTTGGCGCCCGGGCGGTTGAGGATGGAGGTGACACGCGTCGAGTTGCCGGGGATGCGTATGGAGTACGCTACTTGTGGACGGTTTGGTGGTTTGGGCCTCAAAACCATCCGGTGGACGGTTTCCAAGTTTGGGCCTCAAAACCCATGCAGAGGTCCCGAGGAGGAATGAGGCGGCATGTGGTGGAATCATGGAGGTTGTGTCGAGGTGAAGCAAATCTGTGAAGGAAGTGTGGCCGTCCGATCGATAGAAAAAGAGTTGGACCAGAATGGCCCTGTGGTTAACTGGTTCGCTGAAAGCTCTAGTTTGGTTTTGCTGAATTGATGAAACCCTAGATACTAACCTTTGGCTCTAAGTGAACATGAGATAGGTTAGTATACATTCCAAGTGGATGAGCAAATGGATGAAGATCATGATGGTGGTGATGGCCATGGTGATGATGAAGTGCTCATGCTTGGAAAAGAAGAAAGAGAAAAATAAAATGGGCTCAAGGCAAAGGTGATAACCATAGGGCCATTTTGTTTTGGTGATCAAGACACCTAGTAGGCATGATCACTTTAGGATAGATATCTGTACTATCAAGAGGGGTGAAACTTGTATTGAAATGCGGTTATCAAAGTGCCACTAGATGTTATAATTCATTGCATATGCATTTAGATTCTAGTGAGTGCTAACACCCTTAGGATTTGGCTTAGAATGTTGCTAACTCACGTACTGTGGGGTGTACGATCCCGGATACCCACGACAGACCACATGGGTTGCGCCCCTAGGGGTGGCCCAATCCACAAGAAGAAGCCTTACGAGGCACGACTCTGGTCGGCGCCTCCCGTAAGACATTGGGAAGATATCCTGAAGATATTACGAGTTCTGTTAGGATATGTATGATCCCAAGATTTCTATAATCAGTTATTACTTTCCGGTTATCTCTTAGATCTAACCGACTTATAACCCTACCTCCTGGACTATATAAGGCGGGCAGGGACCCCCTCTAAAATCACGGCATATCATACGATAGCCAATACAAACCAACAGACCACAGGAGTAGGGTATTACGTCATGCTGATAGCCTAAACCTGTTTAACTCATGTGTCTCTGTTGTCTTCTTGTTCTTGATCTCGCGCTCCTCTGCCGATCAATCTATCTTTCGTGGGATACCCCTCGGAGGACTACCGACGATATTCTGTCGACAGTTGGCGCGCCAGGTAGGGGTGTGCGCTTGATCCATGGCGAGCCAGATGGACCTCAAATCAACAACGCGTTCTCATTGTCAATCTCATGGAGATCCATGTCGGTCCATGACGATGATTCATCGCTGCTACACCAGCCCCTGCGACAGCAGATCCGATCTCAGAACCACCTCCGAGGTCGCCTTCACCAACAACTCACCACCCACCTAGTGTTCACCGTCAACGCCGACCAGATAACGCCATACGTCACCGACCAGATGCTCTGTCCAAAGATAAGTCACGCTTTAATATTCTTCTAAATATTCTCCAATCTCCGTATATCGCCATAATGTTTCTCTGAACTGTTTTCTCCATATTTGCTCTCCAAACGATATTCCAAACCCTCGAACAGTCCCGTTGATGCTCGAACGTCTCCAGAGATGGCCCTATCTCTGGCTCCTCCCTACACATGCTACGAGCTCCGCGCTCTGCGTTATGGGTGGTCGGCAGCGGCTCCTTGGTCACGCTTGTTCCTCCTACACGTGCACGGGCTCCGCGCTCGACGTTATGGACTATAGGCTAGCTAGGGCTGGAGACTCAGCTACACACTAATTGTTTCGGCAGTTTATATTAAAACATAAATATATTTTTATGCCAACTGATCGCCGAACTGCATACGTCGTTTCATCACCATTGCTGATTTTTCTTCGGAGTTTATGTATTTGTGTATCATGTACTACCCGTTCTACATGTTTGTATTGCAGGATCATCGTCTAGGTGATCGGACCACCTGGTGCTCGGACTTCTCCACCGATCAACTGGTCGGACCGCTTGGTTCATGGACTCCGTCGCTGACCAGTTGATCGGACTGTTCGCCGGTCGTTTCTACTTAATGTTCACTTCGCCGCCGACCAGTTGATCAGACTGTTCGCCGCTTGTGCTTCATCGCCAGCTACGCTGATTACTCCTCAGCGCTCGGATTCTTCATGCTCGAGGACTAAGTGGGCACACTTCACCGCACGAATGTCATCAGCTACATCGGTGTTCGGACCTCGCCGCCTACGCCGAGGACTCCTCGGTGCTCAGTCATCGCTAGCGACACCGGGGACTCCTTGCTCCTGCGTGCTCGGACATCGCTGCCTACGTCAAGACTCCTCGGTGCTCGGAGGATGTCATCGCCTACGCTAGGGACTCCTCGTTCCTCAGTGCTCGGTCATCGCCAGCGACGCTGGGGACTCCTCGCTCCTCGGTGCTCGGACATCGCTGCCTACGCTAGGGACTCCTCGTTCCTCGGTGCTCGGACATCACTAGCGACGCCGGGGACTCCTCGCTCCTCAGTTCTCGGTCATCGCCAGCGATGCTGGGGACTCCTCGCTCCTTGGTCATTGCCAGTGACGCCGAGGACTCCTTGCTCCTCGGTGCTCGGACATCGCCAGCTTCGGCGGGGCCTCCTCGGTGCTTGGATATCGCCGCCTACGCCGGGGACTCCTCGGTGCTCGGTCATCATCAGCGACTTTGGGTACTCCTCGCTCCTCGGTGCTCGGACCTCACCACCTACGCTGGGGACTCCTTGCTCCTCGGTGCTTGATCATCGCCAGCAATGCCGGGGACTCCTCGCTCCTTGGTGCTCGGTCATCACCAGCGACGCCGAGGACTCCTTGCTCCTCGGTGCTCAGACATCACCACCTACGCTCGGGACTCCTCGCTCCTTGGTGCTCGGTCATCGCCAGCGACGCCGAGGACTCCTTGCTCCTCGGTGCTCGGACATCGCCAGTGACGCCGGGGACTCCTCGCTCCTCGGTGCTTGGATCTTGCTACGTCTCGTCGGTGTGCTATCAAGCTGCTCCATGTTGTTTGGATCAGGGTGCTGATCTTGGGTAGCATGTCTAGGGGCTTGATATGCACATGTCAGACGATGTGGGCAAGCTTTCAGACTTCTTTGACCTTGCTACAAGATTCATTCTTCATCTTCCAGCAGGCTCGGGGACTAAGTGGGCACACTTCACCTTGCGGTGAATGTGCTTGTTCTCATCTCGAGGCTACGCCCGGGGACTGGCTGCCTGTTCGGCTGGTCTTCTACTTTCTGACCCTGGCACCATGTGACTACGTTGCCTACTGTTAGGCTCGGGGACTAGCTATGGGGGTATGGCCCCCAAGACATGGGCTACGCCCCTAGGGGTGGCCCGGCCCACAAGGTTAAGGCATGCACGGTGCTGCTCGGTGTGCACTGCAAGACATTGTATAGTACCAAATAGGCTACTTTACTTGTAACCCTACCTCATCTAAAGTATATAAGAAGAGGTAGGGGTCCCCTAGCGGATAGGATCTATCAGATCAGATCTACATATAGATCAATACAATACACCAAAGACACATGACGTTGGGTATTACATCGATCAGACGACCCGAACCTGTCTAAATCGCTATCTCTGCGCCTTGTGTCACCATCTGGTTCTAGATTACGTGCACCCCCACCGACAAATCTACCATCATGGGATACCCCTCGGTGGACTGCCGAGCATATTCTGTCAATAGTTGGCGCGCTAGGTAGGGGTGTGCATGCTGTTTCCTTGTTGAACAAGATGCCTTTTTCCATAGGCTCTTCATCCCTTCCGCAGCCTGACTAGATCTTCACGGTCGGATCCATCTCGTGGGTCATCAACGCTGACAGAGTCGAAGAGCTCCTCGAGCCGGAGCAGATCGGTTCTACGTCGGCCACCCATGCACCTGCAACTGCAGATCCGATCTTGAAGGCATCTAAGGTCTTTTTGGCAAAAATCACATCCACTTCTCGTACCAGAGGAAGCCGATCAACAACGACGATCTGATCGAATCCATCGATCGGGTCAGACTAAAGCTCGCCAATTGTCTCTCCGTCGCTGAATCAGCACTGGACACTCTGGTTCAGCGCCGACCACCCTCCGATCTAGATCTATTGGAGGGTGCTCGAGAAACTATAGGGGCTACAGCCCTACCCTTTGGATTCTCCACGCCGCTACCGGCTTACCAGCATGCCCTAAGGGGCAAACTTGCTGACTAGGTCGCCGTCCAACCTCCCGCCAGCCATCAACACGCTACACTTAGGCCGAAGCCCTGGGCGCACCTCTAGACCATCCCAGAAGAAGCTCCGGGCTCCAAGTCTCAGGGCCTCTATGGAGACCCTCGCCGAAACCTTCTCCGATCAATTTCTCCTTCCACCCTTCCGGGGTGGTGCGATCTTCAACATCAGCATCGATAGTCCTCCTCAGAATGGCAAAACCGAGGAGGAGCACATTGCTCGGGAGAACCGTAACGTCAACCGCGTGCAACAGCGAGAAAACGAGGTAGCCATTGCGAGGGCCAAGGCTACTCAGAATAATCGGCTTGACTCTCAAGGAAGACCGCTCCCCGCTCTTACCGTGACCTCGACGAAGAATTCCTCTGCGTCGACGGCCACGACGTCTTCAAGACTCCAAGCACCAATTTGGCAGTAGCCGCCAACGAGCTCGCTCGTTTCCCTCAAACGCCCGAGCTCGCCAAGATCGCCGCCATGCTTAAAGCGGGCTCACTGTCAGGTCAATGAGATCCACGAGGATCAGAGACCTTTGTGCTCTACGAACATGATTCATCGATCAGCTGCGCCGAGGTCCAATCACCGCCCAAGTCAAAGCCATTTCGCTGACCAATTGCTACCTCTCCAAGGGGGACCAAGGGGCATCGCGCTGAACACCATCGCCAACATGACCAGGAGGTCAAATAGGGTGCTAGAGTACATCTTAGCAACCTTCGGGATGCGCGGCGGCGTATCAAGCAACGTCGCTTTGGTCTCCATGAAGACGAAGTACGTCACCACTAGGATTACGAAAGGGAGTATGGCAACCCGGACTCAACCCTTGAGCCTATCCCCGACCACAACGCCACAAACTATGGTGTCAACAACCCTGAGGGGCCTCCAACTTTCACAAGGGCACTCCGAACGCTTTGATGGCCCCGTGGTTTTAAGATCACCGAGGTCGAGCCCTACGAAGGAAGAATGAACCCAACTCAGTGGCTACAGGCTTACGCCACTGCCGTCCATGCCACGGGAGGAGACACTAGTGTCATGGCAAATTATCTCCCCGTCATGCTCACACCACCCGCCTTGAGCTTATGCACCAGCCTTGCACCGGACTCCATTGGTTCGTGGGAAGAGTTGAAGAAAGTCTTCACCAACAACTATATGGCCACGTGTACTCAACCCGGCATGAAGCATGATCTCAGCCACATCAACTAGAAGCCATCTAAGCTCCTCCACAGCTACATCTGGTGTTTCTCCGAGATGAGGAACTCTATCCCCAATATCACGGAAGCTGAAGTCATCACCGCCTTTATCCGAGGACTCCATCATCGCGTGCTTCGCTCCAAATTCAACCGTAAGCTGCCGGCCGGTATCGGTGAAATGATAACTATCGCCAACCAGTACACCGATGTAGAGGAAGCCGAGGTGCGCTTCAACGAGGATGCAGGCACTCAGTGACCACCTCACTGGTACGATGATCGCCCCGACGACCGATGTTACAGTGACCGCCGTCCCAAATATCGTAGCTATCATCGTGATAGCGGCCGTGATCAAACAGGAGGACACAGGCCTAGCCAAAATCACCACCCGCCGGCCAGAACACATCTTCGCCGCTATTAGTCAACCTCATGCCAAGCATAACTATGATGAGCAGTACCAAAAGATCCTCGATGGCCCATGCCCTCTTCACAAGAACGCCAAACACAAGATGAAGGACTGCATTGGTCTAGCCAGGGAGTTCTAGGACAAGAGGCTCGATGACGATGCCAACGATGGAGCCGGAGGTCGCCGACCGCCTAGGAACAACAACAACACCTTTCAGGACCATGATAAGGTGGTCGCCACCATCTTCGGGGGCCTCGCCTCCACTAAGAGTCGAAGGGAACGGAAGCTTGCCGCCCGACGAGTGCTCACCGTCGCTTTAGAAGAAACTACCGCCGACCCCAACTATCACCCATGGTCCGAGATCCCCATCACCTTTAGCAGGGCTGACCAGTGGACAGACATACCATATATAGGGCATTTCCCCCTCGTCCTCGACGCAACCGTCCAGAAGGTGCTCTTCAAAAAGTCCTTGTTGATGGTGGCAGTGCTTTGAACCTACTCTTCGCCGGAGCCCTAAGGGAGTTGGGCCTCGCAATATCAGATCTCACACCCTTGGACTCCTCCTTCTAGGGTGTGGTACCTAGAAGGGCATCTAGACCACTTGGAGAGATTACCCTACCAGTTTAGTTTGGCACGGCAAGCAACTACCGCGTCGAGCATATCAACTTCTACTTCGCTGACTTTGACACCGCCTACCATGCCATACTTGGCTGGCTAGCTCTGGCCAAATTCATGGTTGTACCACACTACGCGTATCTGGTGTTGAAGATGCCTTCGCCTAAAGAGTCCTAGCTCTGCGGGCCAACCTTTCCGTTGCCTATGCTTGCGAGACAGAGAGTCTCACTCTCGCCGAAGCCATCGACCTCTCCATCCAGATGGCTAGCGTGGTCGCCGAAGCCAAGATAGTACCCGCCGATGACATGGAGATTCTAGAGCTAGAGCTTCCCCGTGCCTCCACCAAGTCCAAGGAAATCAAGGAGGTCGGCCTCGGCCACGACGACACCTCCAAGACCACGAAGATTGGGGCTCACCTTGACCCCAAATAGGAAGGCGCGCTTGTCTCCTTCCTACGTGCCAACACCGATGTGTTTGCTTGAAAACCTACAGACATGCTGGGGGTACCACAGGAGAAGATCGAGCACTCCTTGAATGTCTCGCCGACCGTCAAACCGATCAAGCAGAAACTCCACTGATTCGCACTAGACAAGAAGGAGGCTATTAGGGTAGAAATAAAATGGCTCTTAGTTGCCGGGTTTATAAAAGAAGTGTATCATCCAGATTGGTTAGCAAACCCTGTTCTCGTTCAAAAAAAGAATAAAGAATGGAGAATGTGCGTTGATTATACTGATCTTAACAAATACTGCCCTAAAGACCCCTTCAGCTTGCCCTGGATAGACGAAGTTATAGACTCTACCGCCGGCTGCGAACTACTCTCTTTCCTTGACTGTTACTCTAGCTATAATCAGATCTCCCTCAAATAAGAAGACCAGATGAAGACGTCATTCATTACACCTTTCGGTGCATACTGCTACAAAACTATGTCCTTTGGACTCAAGAATGCCGGGGCTACCTATCAAAGGGCCATTCAGATGTGCCTCGACCAGCAGATCGGCTGCAATGTCGAAGCCTACATCGATGATGTGGTCGTCAAAACCAAGACAGGCGACAACCTTATTGCCAACCTCAAAGAAACCTTCACCAACCTAAACAAGTACCGATGGAAGCTAAACCCTTCAAAGTGCATCTTTGGAGTTCCATCCGGTATACTGCTGGGCTACATAGTTAGTGCTCGAGGTATCGAGCCTAATCCTGACAAGGTCTTCGCCATCATCAATATGAAACGGCCAACATGTGTCAAGGATATACAAAAGCTTACAGGTTGCATGGCTGCTTTAAGCCGCTTCATATCACGCCTCGGCGAAAAAGGGCTGCCTTTCTTCAAGCTCCTCAAGGCCTCCGAGCACTTTTCCTGGTCAGAGGAGGCAGACTCAGCTTTCGAGCAGCTCAAGTTGTTTTTGATAAAGCCACCGATTATGACAGCGCCAAGGCCAGACGAGACTTTGCTCATATACATCGCCGCCACTTCTCACGTCGTGAGCACAACTATTGTCGTCTAACGCAAGGAAGCTGGGCACGCTTACAAGGTGCAACATCCAGTCTACTTTATCAGTGAAGTACTTAATGAGCCAAAAACTCATTATCCTTAGGTACAAAAGCTATTATATGCAATTTTGATTACGTCGCGCAAGCTCTGACATTACTTCGAATACTACAAGATCGCCGTGGTCACTGAGTTCCCCTTGGGGGACATTCTTCGCAATAAAGAAGCCAATGGCTACATCATTAAATGAGCTATTGAGCTCAGCACCTATTCCATTGAATTCAGAAGCAGACCTACCATTAAGTCACAGGCGCTCGCTGACTTCATCACTGAATGGACCGAGATCTAAGAGCCCATCACCGTTGCTTGCCCTAAACACTAGGTAATGTACTTCGACGGCGCCCTTAATATCAATGGTGCCGGTGTGGACATTCTGTTCATTACGCCGACCAAGGATAAGCTACGTTATGTTCTTTGGATACACTTCCGGCCTCCAACAACGCCACGGAATACGAAGCATGTCTCCATGGTCTTCGTATAGCCATCGTGCTTGACATCAAATGCCTCATGGTGTACTGGGACTCCGCACTAGTTATCAACCAGCTCAACAAAGACTGGTCCTGTTCTAGGGAGAAGATGGATGCATACTGTGTTGAAATCAGAAAGCTTGATGGAAAATTCTATGGCATCGAGTATCACCACGTGGTACATGACCAAAATAAACTCGCCGACCAACCAACCAAGCTCGGTTCTTCTCGCGCCGTGATTCCGCCAAGGGTTTTCGTTCAAGATCTCCTAGCGCCATCCATAAAAGAAGATAAGGAAGTTAAAGAAGTTCCCCCTGCCGAGCAGTTGGTACTTGCAGTACCTTCGCTGGTCGTCGATTAGAGGGATCAATTCATCAAGTACCTCACCAGCGTTGAGGTACCCACGGACAAGACTGAAACTAAACGCCTAGTTCGTCGGAGCAAGCTTTACGTGTTGGTGGACGGCAGCTTGATGAGGAAAAGTGCCAAGGAAGGGATATTGCAGAAATGCATCACCCAAGAGGAGGGAGTGAAGTTGCTTCTTGAAATTCACTCTGGTTCCTACGGCAACCATGCGGCCTCAAGAACATTGGTCGGCAAGGCCTTCCGAGCTAGTTTTTATTGGCCCACATCCATCACTGATGTAGAAGATCTCGTCCGACATTGTGAAGGATGCTAATTCTTCGCTAAGCAAATACACATGCCGGCGCAAGAGCTGCAAGAGCTGTACTCAAGCTAGTCGCAGCACTGGCGTAACTCCATACTTTCTGGTCTACGGCTCAGAAGCCATACTACTAGCGGACGTTACTTTCTGAGCACCTAGAGTGGAAAACTATGATGAAGAGCAGGCCGAGGCTGTTCGGTCTAAGGACATCAACAGAGTTGAAGAAGAGCACCTAATCACCTATGTTCGTATAGCTAAATATCTGGAAGGTTTGTGAAGGTACTACAACCGAAATGTCAAAGGTCATTCATTCTCTGTCGGCGACCTTGTTCTCCATAGGAAACAAAGGACTGAAGGTTTGCACAAGCTCTCTTCCCCTTGGGAAGGGCCTTATGTCATCAAGGAGGTTACTCGACTAGGTTCTTATCGCCTAAGTGACTTAGAAGGAGTCGATGTTCCCAACTCATGGCACATCAAACACCTTATATGTTTCTATCCTTGAAACACTACAGATATATACTCTACAAATTTATATTCAGTAATGTTTTTTGGTCTCCATAACTTGTCTCCGTTTTGTCTCTATTGTGGATTAACAACCACTTGTGGTCACTGAGCTATATGCTACTTCATAACGAACTCCAATACGTAATCACCATAACTACGCCGAACACGGTTTCTCCAAATCGCTGAACTCGTTTTCTCCAAAACACCGAACTCATTTTCTCCAAAACACTGAACATGGTTTCTCCAAATCGCCAAACTAGTTTTCTCCAAAATGCCGAACACGATTTCTCCAAAACGCCGACCGCGATTTCTCCAAAACGCCAACCACGATTTCTCTAAAACGCCGAACGCATTTTCTCCAAATCGCCGAACACGATTTCTCCAAATCACCCAACACGATTTCTCCAAATCGCCAAACACGATTTCTCCAAATCGTAGAGCATGTTTTCCATATAGCAAAAACATTTTTTTTGATCGGAGAGCAACATTTTTTCTTTTCTGTTCTGTTCGGAGACAACCCAGTCTCTGACTTCTCCCTACACGTGCTACGGGCTCCGCGCTCTACGTTATGGGTGGTCAGCTATGGTCCTTTGGTCACACCTATTTTTCCTACATGTCTACGAGCTCCGCGCTCGGCGTTATGGATTATGGGTCGGCCAAGGCCGAGAGTTCAACATAGAATACATTGCTCGGACGCCGCTTGTGTTGCCTTTATCTCCAAGTTCGTATAACAGTTGCCGACCAGAACACGTTCAGCGCTGTTTTTTATGGAAAAGACTCAACCACCAATTTTTCCCTACACGTGCCATAGGCTCTGCGCTCTACGTCATGGGTGGTCGGCTGTGGTTCCTAGGTCATGTCTGTTACTCCTACATGTGCATGGGCTCCGCGCTCGACGTTATGGACTATGGGCTAGCCAAGGCCATAGGGACTAGTAGTAGACCAACTGGTCGGACGTTAGTTGAACTACGCATTACCGCATTAGGTTTGAAACTTCGAAGATTATTTTGCCGAACTATAAGCAAACTGCATATATTACATATACAAGCACCTTATGACAAATATTAGATTAGTACTTGCTTCTTGTGCTATTGCATTTTCTAATAAACAGTCAAGGTTTTACAGATGGTCTTCTATAATCAGATTAATGAGCTCCGCCATCACCATCCATCTCGCCAAACAGATCTATGTCACCGGCCAGCATTTTTGCTGCATCCTCCACTTCATCCTCCAGCTGCTAGGTCTCCGTGTCGCTCAATCCTTCTGCAAACCCACCCTCTATGGACTGAAGGTCGGTGGTCGGATAATGGGACCAAACAATCGCAAGGACATGGGTAGCGATGGTAGTAATGGCATCATGGTTGAAGGTTTTGAAGTTTTCCTATGCTGCCTTGCACCTCTGGATGACAGTGTCAGGGTGTTGCCGCCGACCGTCGTGCTGAGTGGCCGTTTTCAGGTGCAGTCGAGCACTGGCTTAATTGCGGTGACTACAGTATCAAAGTTCTCCTTCTGGACCTTGGCCTCCTACACCAGCACATCAAATTATGCTTTGGCTTTATGACGATAACCTGCGAGAATTACAATGATCTATTATACGAGGAGCTACTACAACAATGATACCGACTAGAAGGAATTCACCTTTCAGCTCCTCAACAAGTTTGGTTGCCCGCTCTGCTTCCTTTGCTTTTTCCTGGCGAAGTTGATCGATGGTTTGGCGCATCTGGCTGAGCTCAACATCTTGCTCTACAAGCACAGCAGTTGTTAACGGAAATGAGGCTATTCAGCAATACTAAAGTACATTCGTTGATGTACCATACCTGCTTTCTGTTTGGATACACTGTTGAGCTGTTCGCTTTTCCTCTCCAGCTGCTCGGAAGCACATTTTAGTTGGTCAGAGATAGCGGCCAGCTGCTCGGACTGGCTCCGCACTTGCTCGGACGTAGCCGCTAGCTTTTCGGTAAGGACCCCCTTTTGGTATTCCAGGTCCCACGCGTTGGACTCCACAAGGTCTCGTTCGCGTTGGGCTTGCTGGATATTCTTCTCTGAGAGGTTTCTGGCCTCTTTGAGTTTTTTGTTCTCCGCTGCAAGGGGCTCCATTCGCTTTATTAGCTGGCGGTGCTGCTCAGCAACTTGAGATATTTCCTGCAACAAATATGATGACATTATTATTAACCAATGCCAACAAACGACTAGGACTTTTCCAAAAGAAGTATTCACCTTGATCTATTTCATCACACCAGTAAGGGAAGTCTCTAGTCTCCTGAACTCCTTGGTGGTGTCCTCCTCTTCAACAATAACTATTTCTTCACCGTGCTTTCAGAGGATCCGGACTACTTGAGGTCGAGGTTCGTCATGCACGATCTCCTCCACCTCGTCCTCTTCCATCGCAGCCGAAGGGACCACCTTGGGGCTTGGTGGTTGGATAGCAGTTCCGACCATGCCCTCTAGAGAATCGGGGACTGCCATCTGTTCATTTGACTCCAAAAGCTTTTCCGCTCCCATTTCCACCATCGTAGAAGGAGCTGTCATCGATTCGCTTGCCATTATAGGCAGTCGCTCACTACCAGGAAGATCACCAGGGGCAGCAATTGGCTCCCCCATGTGCTCCTGAGCACTCGGGGACTCCAGGATGTGGTCCGCTGTCGTCTCCACCGCTCCAGGACAAGGTTCTGGTCACCGATCAGTCTGAGCGGGTGGGGCTAGATCTGTTGCTCACCTTACACTGTGTCAAATCAGTTATTCAGTAACAACATAAGTAAAGAAAATACAGCAAATTAACTACAACACAAGAGTACTTACGGTTTGGTCTTATGGTTCAATTTCTTAAACCGACGGTGCTGACCAGAGTCTCCAGGCGCAGCTACGGGGTTAACTCCAGTGCTCAGTGGGGGAATTCTCGGCTCTTCCTCGATCAGCCTTGGTTCAGTCTACTGCTCTAGGGCTACTATTGTTTGTTGCCCTAGGATCTCTGTTACCCGCTCCATAGGTATTTCCGACGTCTATTGCGCAGCGATTCCCTCCGCTCGATGCTTGGGGACTCTCCTTGTTGGAGCCTCAAGGACTTCTTCGCATACACCAGTTTGTTGCTCCATGTGTGGGTAGAGCCAAGGCCCTTTTGTGCTCGAGGGAGGGTTCGTGAGAATTTTGTCATTGTCAGACCAATCGAACACCGCGGTTCTTCATGTTCGATTGGTCTAGTCATCATCTAGAGAGATCTCGCCTGGTTTGCGGGGAGCAGTCATTGCTGTTTTCCTCTTCTTTTATGCCGGCTCATTTTCTGCCGACCTCTTTCCCTTATTTTTTGCAGGCACCGAGGGAGGACTCTCCATCCAACCAGTGTCCATTCCTCTAGATTCCGAGGAGACATCGACGGAGCTCTCCTCAATTTGAACAGGTCGACGTGCATCCACTGACGGTGGCCAATCGTTTCTCGGTACGCCCGAGAAATACACTGCCCTATCCTGCGAATGGATCTTCACATGAGTAGGATTAGTTTATTGCTCGGTAGTATAAATAAAATTCTCAAAAACATAAAGTAAAGACATTCACCTGAGGGGCAGATTCTTGCAATTGAAGGGCTTTGTGTACCCTGATAGCCTGAAGGAGGATAGCGGAGCGAACAGCTCGATAGTTCGCTCTTCGACATCGCTCCTGGAAAGTATTTTGGGCCTCTCTCGAGTCCCATCGGTCTCCTCTTTGAATTCAAAACTTGGGTGCGCCCTCTCCTTATAGGGTTGTATGCGGCGCACTATGAAACTCGCTGCTACCAATCCACCATTGGTCTTCGCACCCTTTATCAAGTCGAGGAGTTCATTCACTTGATCCATGTCATCCTTGCTCAGCAGCTTCGACCAACTCCTTTGGCTTTCTAGGAAGGTCGATGTTACAACGCACCGCTGGGTGGCTTTGTCTCATGTAGAACCATCTGGTGTTCCACCCCTTCAGCGAAGTGTTCAGTGGTATGGTAAGATATTCACTCACCATCCCATCCCAAAGCTAGAGATACACCCCGCCGACCACCTTCAAACCAGTGCCACCTCTCTTCTTTAGCCATAATAGGTGAAGGAAGAGATTGAAGTGGGGTAGGATGCCAAGGTATGCCTCACAAAAGTGGATGAAGATAGAGAAGTGCAGAATGGTGTTGGGGTGAAGGTTGCATAGAGTAACCCCCCAGAGCTCCAACAGATCCCTCAGAAATGGGTGCACAGGAAACCCTAACCCACGCCAGAAATAATCTTCGAATACTACTGCTTCATCAGTGTGAGGCGTGGGAAAGGACTCACCGAGAGCTGGCCGCCATCCGACGGTCGCACGGTCGGGGAGAACGCCGGCTTCCACCAATCGGTTCAGCTCAGCTTCTCCTATTCGTGATGACACCCACTCCTCGTCGCGTTGGGCCATGACATCCGCCTTCTTGGGACTCATCTTCTTCGGTTTCACAGCTCCTCTCTTCGGCGCCATCTCTCCGATCTAGTTAGGGTTCGGCGGCGGAGGCAGATGTGGTTGTAAATTTGGCAGCGCGAGAAGTGAGGAGGAAGATGAAGTGGAAAAGGTGGGAATGGGAACTGTGGTGGCACTATTATATAGGATCCTCCCCACCGTTCTGCATTCAAGGATTTTTTGGGAACCGTTCCCGCGATCTGCGCCGCTGCGATTTCTCCGATGCGGCAAATGGGCCGTTACCTGGGCTTCCGCGCAAACCGCAGCCCATGGCACTCATTTATTGCTGCCTTCAGTTGCTCCATGCCGAAATATCACCGACATCTCCGCCATTTATTGAGGCTAAGTAACTGATGCTGTCTAGCCATTACTTTGGTTTTTCCTCCATGATTGGATTTCTTCGATAACTCCACCTGCAGCTCAGGGACTGGTGGTCTTTTTCATTGGTTTTTGGTTGTTTCTCTATTTCTGACCCTGGCACCACATGACTACATCATCTGCTGTTAGGCTCGGGGACTAAGTGGGCACACTTCAGCTCACGGTGAGTGTGCAGGATTTTTTCTCGAAGACTATACGCCTATAGAGGAAGATTGACTCCAACAAGTTTGTTCGAATTCTAAGTGGGCACACTTGGTCCACTATGGATAAATTTTCGATTCTAAACTTGAGCTCCTTACACCCTTATGGCAAGCCGTACTTTGGTCACTCTGCTCGGTGACGGCTCATGTAGCTCGGCAGTTCAGCATGGTGGTGAGACCATAAGCTTGACTGCTTGGCGTTGTTCACACCTGCTTGGACAAGCTTAAGACAACGTTGCACAATGGGTACAAGGTGCTTGGGTACTAGTTGTGGGGTGTATGACCCCAGATACCCATAGCAGACCACATGGGCTATGCCCCTAGGGGTGGCCTAGCCCATAAGAAGAAGCCTTGCAAGGCATGACTCTAGTCGACGCCTCTCACAAGACATTGGGAAGATATCCTGAAGATATTATGAGTTCTGTTAGGATATCTATGATCCCAAGATTCCTATAATCAGTTATTACTTTTTGGTTATCTCTTAGATCTAACTGACTTGTAACTCTGCCTCCTGAACTATATAAGGCGGGCAGGGACCACCTCTAAAATCATGGTATATCATACGATAGCTAATACAAACCAACAGACCACAGGAGTAGGGTATTACGTCATGCTACTAGCCTAAACCTATCTAACTCGTGTGTCTCTATTGCCTTCTTGTTCTTGATCTCACGCTCCTCTGCCGATCAATCTACCTTCGTGGGATACCCGTCGAAGGACTGCCGATAATATTCCATCGACACGTACACAAGTGTTGGAATACTTGGAGTTAGAACACATGCACAAGGGTGAAGTGATCGCGCTTGAAAAGGAGTGAATCAGGGGCCAGGGTGAGTCCAATGGCTTACCCTAGCACGCGCAAAAGAGAAGAAAGTGTTGGCCCCTGGAGTTCGGCAGGGTTGGATGGATCAAGCACAGTATTCATTCAATGTTGCACAAGGGCGCGACACGTGGCAGTGTTGGACTCCCCGTGGAGTCCGACGGTGAGTGTCAGATCAGGGTCCAAGGGTTTTTACCCTCTCTGGTGCTCTCTAGACCACATCGGACCCTCCCTATGTGGAGTCTAACAGTGCGTCTGAGGCACGGGTTCCGACGACTCATTCAGCGTGCGACTGCATGACTGTTGGCGGCAATGGTCGGCTCATTTGAACATGGTTATGTGGCAATGTGTGGTTGGATGTGACTAGCATCGGACGGTCTAACGGTCCATGTCAGTGAGTCCGATGGTCACTTATGTGACTTAATGGCTCTATTTCGTGGGGGTTTCTATTTAAGCCCCTTGGTTGGCTTAGGCTCACTCTCTTGGCCATTTTCATTGACATAGCAACCTAGTGAGCTAAGCCAAAGCCCTCCCACTCACCTCCATCATTGATTCTTCATCTTTATGAGATTAGGAGTGAATCCAAGTGCATTGCTTGAGTGATTGCATCTAGAGGCACTTGGTGATTGTGTTTCGCTGTGGGATTCGCTTGTTTCTCTTGGTGGTTGTTGCCACCTAGATGGCTAGTGCAGCGAGGATCATTGAGTGGAGGAAGGTGATTGTCTTCAACTCCAATCATGGTGATTATGAGGGGTTCTTGACCTTTCCCCGGTGGAGAGCCAAAAGATACTCTAGTGGATTATTGCTTATGGCTTGTGGATCCTCATCCTGTATTGGTTGTGTGGCACCCAATTATGGGTTAGACGTGTGATGCCATTAGCACGTGAACCTCCAAGTGAGTGAATCGCCACAACAGGGACTGGCTTGCCGGCAAGTAAGTGAACATCGATGAAAAATCTTTGTGTCATCGTGTCTCCGAGGATTTCATTGGTATTCATTGTGATTGATTGATCATCTCTTACCATGGTAGTATAAACATCACTACCTCTCTTGTATTTACTTTTCTAGTGTAGCTAAGCTCTTTGGTGTAATTAGTTTTGAGAGCTAGCTTGTGCCTTGTCTAGTGGTTTGTGAGGCTCTTTAGTTAGTCTTTGAGAGCTCGCTAACTTAGAGAGTAGTATCTTAGCCTCTTGTGTGAATTAGAGTTCATAGCAACTAGAATTGTGGATAGGAGGCTTGCATTTTTAGTAGGCTAGTGCAACACTCGCTTCGCCATCTTATTGTCTAACCACTTGGCTTAAGTGTTGTTATAGACATTTTTAATAGGCTATTCACCCCCCTCTAGCCATTAGGACTTTTCCAGTGATATCAGAGCCATGGTCACTGTGATTTGTGGCTTGACAACCTACGGTGTCAAAATGGCTTAAATCAACAACACCAAGAAGCCACCCCAATTTGATGGCTCAAATTATCCATATTGGAAGGAAAAGATGACCACCTATGTCAAGTCAATAAATAGAAAGGTGTGGAAGGTGGTTGAGACCAAATTTGAGGTAGCCGATCTGGAGAATCCCACCATGGTCGAAGAGGTGTTGCTCCATAACAATGGCATTGCTCTTAGTGCTATTCATGATGCTTTGGATGAGAGGATGTTTGAGCAAATCAAGAACATTAAGATAGCTCATGATGTATGGAAGAAGTTAGAGGAATCATTTGAGGGCACTCAAGTGGTGAAGGGTGCCAAAGCTTACATCCTTAAAGAGAAGTTTGCTAGCTTCAAGATGAAGGAAGATGAAAGTGTGCCAAAGATGTTTCATAGGCTTCAAGTGCTTGTCAATGATCTCAAAGCACTTGAAGAGGAGGTGAAGGACAAGAACTTCTCCCACAAGTTCTTGAAATGCTTACCATCAAGATTTGACACTGTTAGGGACCGTGACGCCTAAGAGGGGGAGGGTGAATTAGGCAACTTAAAACTCTAACTCTAAACTATGGCCTCTTTTTCTATTCTTAGCAAAACCTATGCAAAAGATAAACTATCTAAATGTGCAACTATGGTTTTGCTAGTGTGTTGCTATCTCTACCGTAAAAGGTGTTATGCAAACAATGTAAATGCAGAAGGTAAAGAGTAAGGTAGAGATATGCAAACTCCCGTCGACAACTCCGGTATTTTTACCGAGGTATTGAGAAGCGCGTAAGCTTTCCCCTAGTCCCCGTTGGAGCCTCTCATAGGGAATCCCTCACAAGGGCCAAGCTCTTGGTTGGATAACTTCGTAGATAGTCCCGGGCCTTCCCCATGCGCAAGTGGGCCTCCGGTGTGCCTTTCAGCAAGCCTCTCCTAGACCACTCCCCGCTGTCTTCACTATCAAGCTTCCAGCCAAACCGTCGTGGGCCTTGTTCCCTTCGGTACACGGTGGCGGTCACACCACAAATGGGGTTTGTGTGATCTCGCAAGACTACAAGCCCCTCTGATGTACAACAATGGTGCACGCAAGCACCGAGTGGTAAGAGGTGTGCAAACCTCACTAAACACTAGGCCTAAACCTAGAGCAAGCGCATAAGCAGTGGTCTAATCAACCTAAGCATTTCGCAAAGCACCTACGCTAATCACCTAATGAATCACTAAGCACTATACATGTGGACATCACTAAAATGATGTATCAACACCCTTGGTATGTTTCCTCAGTTCTCCACTACTCAAATGGTTGGTTGGGGGTCTATTTATAAGTCTCATGGAGAAAGTAGCCATTAGGGGTGAAACCCAGCTTTCTGCTACTGACCGGACGCTACTATCGTCCTGACCAGACGCGTCTGGTCATCCCAACCGTTTGAGCTCGCGCATTGATCAGATGCACTACTGAGTCCGGTCATCATTGATCAGACGCGTCTGGTTGCGCTGGCGCCGCTCTGGAACCTTTCTGGATATGATCAGATGCGACACTTTGTGTGTCCGGTCATCCAGTGCTGCTGTGTTTGGTCCTCGCTGAGTTGTTGCCGCGATGATGAACAGTGAAGTATGTGCATCTAGTCACTGCCTTGCTCAGCATTCGGTCACTACTGCTGATGCCTGTTGTTGCCAAGCAACTGATCGGACACGTCCGATCACCATAGGGCCATGTCCAGTCACCTCTATGGAGCTCGTTTCTTTGTGATCTTGCATCTGGCTTGGTTCCTATCTTTGTGTTGGGACTTTGCTTGATATCTTGGGTCTTCTCTTGTGCTTCTAGGGTCTTTCTTATGGTATTGATCATGGGATCATCATGTCGCCTTCATCCAAGTCACGTCTTGCATCCTATTGAACTACAAAACAATTACTTGTAAATTCATTAGTCAAATTTGGTTGTGTTGGTCATCAAATACCAAAATCCAAAGTAAATAAGCCTAGGGTCCATTTTCCTTACAATCTTCCCCTTTTGGTGATTGATGACAACACGACCAAAACAAGCAAATAATAAAAATTTTGGAATTTAAAAACTATTTACTTGCTAGGATGCATTGCAAAGGGCAAGGTTATATGATGCTAAAAGATACCACAATGTAAACATCTTTGGAAACTTATCTTGCCCTTGCAAATGTCCCCATGTGGCATTATGGATTTAAGCCTCCCTCTAACTCCAGAATCCACTATCCTCCCTTTCTTAGACCATTACCACTTGTAAATTATTATGATTGGGCTTGCTTTTGGTCCTACAAATTCTCCCCCTTTGAAATCAAACATCGAAAAGGAAGACATTAGTAGCACAAGGGAGGGTCAAACTTTGTGATCCTTTGTATGTGGAGTGGAATAGGTCACAAAATTTGACTCTCACATTACATAGACTAAGCTCCCCCTAAATATATTGTGGCAGAACCTCCTAAGTTATAGAACCCACATGCACTTGTCATTGTCCAATGACCTTTGACGACTATGCATATGTTCCTGTAACTTAAGAAGTTTGTCGGGTGTCCTCGGGGAACCCCGAATCATCCACGATTTCCGAGCAGGATCACATTACAGAGTCATTACAGTATTACAACATTTATTCAAATATATACATCAGAGTAAAATAGCAAAAGTCTTATGGTAACTTAGTTTACAAACCAGTTGTTTCAAACCTTATAAACTGAGTACAATTATTATTACAAACCATAGTAGTAGTGGAGTGGCATAATTAACATAAACATAACACACAAAATAAGCATCCTGCCCAAGGATCACACATTCACTTATCGTCATCAACATGAACAATAGTCATGTAGCAAGGTCCAAAACAGACCTGCTCATGAGGCTCACCTGCAACAAGGGTCAACGAACCCTGAGTACAAAAGTACTCAACAAGACTTAACCAAAATAGAAACTAATAGAACTCAGGAATGCAGGCTCAGGGATTCAAGGTATGGCTTAAGCAATACTCAAAGTTCTTTTGCGTAAAAGCTCTTTAACAAAATTTTAGTATTTCAACATTTAAACTTCATAAGAACCATATATGAATCTGCCATGATCCATAATGAGATTATGAACTTCATATCAAACTCTTTCTCAAATCCAGCTCAAGTTTTAGTTATTAACTACGATGATGAACAGAGAGTTAAGTCTCCATAACCGAGGAGCAACGACGATTCGAACCGATTATAAACCCAGCTAGGGATTTGAGACCACACGACATATGCAGGTCCCCGACTTACATATATCAACCTACTCTTGGATCCTCTAAAACAAGAACGGGTCTGCGCCACTCGAGAATATAGTACTCCACCATTCCAGCCCATGGCCACATGGGTACATGCTAATCTCGCCATCTCTCCACTCCCAATGCGTGAGTAGCCATTCTCATAATAGAATAGCCAAGTTAAGGCTTACCGGAGTATGTGGTTAGTACTACAAAGTCTCATCTCACACAGTTCAACAACGGTCGGACCTTAATCGACACAGGCAGAAAGAACCCGCTCACAAGACCTCCATGTCTTGTGGCTCCCCTACACCGAGTCCGCCCGGTCTAGATTTATTACTTCACATGCTCATATCTCAGGATAACATAAGTAACCAAAGATCTATTTAAAACTCACAGGTGACAGGTAATCACCCGACTAAGCATGACTAAGCATAACTAGGTATTTATGAATATAAACTGGTAACAAGGTAGATATGGAAAAACAAGGTTGGTAATGCACCAATTAGGTTTCCACTTGACTCCTAATCACTTAATGCAATATATAAAAGCAAAAAGCGATAAAATTTGTAAAACACAAGGTAGGGTTAAATTCATCCGGTGCTTGCCTTTGTTGACGGAAAAGTTAGGTTCCTGCGACGTTCCACAATTATCCGATCCAACCTCAATAGATAGATTAACTTCCTCCGCAACTTGATTAACTACCACGTGTTCACCTTTGTTCACTACACGTAGTAACAATGTCATGTTTAACATGATGCGGGATACGAAACATGATGCTTGATAATGGATGCAAAATTAACAATTCGAATACAACTTTCCTTCGTGGTACAGTTGCAAGTCAAACTAACTAAACCTTTTTCGTAACACTTACTTCCATTGCCAAGGATCATTACCAACTAATGACCTAAGGTCATCACTCAATCCAAAATTTCAAACAAAACCTAAATCATTAAAGGTTACTATTTGCTTTTATGAATTATTTATTTAATTCAAAATTATGAAATAAATCAACTTATTCTAATTGAGCTCAAAATTTTTGTAAATGTTCATCACATGATAACTAAGTGGCAAAACAATTTTCATAATTTTTGGATAATTAATTAAGCCTAGAAAAATCATGGAAACCCATTTATTAATTAATTGAGCAATTTTCATCACATTTAAAAAGTACTGAAAAACAACATTTCATATTTTTCTTAAATAATATACATTACAGAGAGGTCACACAAAAATTTTCATAATTTTTGGAACTCTAAAGAATTCTACACAAAAATAACAAAAACTATCACTATTCATTCAAATCTGCAAAATAGAAAAATCCATTTTGAATACTGAGTCACTGACAACCGACCCCACATGTCATCTTCAACCTTTGGCGCTGACCACGGCAACGATGGCTCTGACCGGCGATTTCTCGCCGATGGCGAGGTCACTGGTGATAGCGAAGTCACCAACATGATCACAACAACATGGCGCATCGATTTGTGGCACTAGCGAGATCAATTAGGAACTAGACCAAGCACTATGCTAGCCATGGCGGCCACGACTGCACAACAGCGCTATGCCGGTGACAGGAGACTGGTAACAGTGAAACAAACAACTCGGGAAGAACCAGGAGCTCACCCCGATCACGTTGAAGGCGATGGACGAGCTGGAGGAACAATGGAGAGGCGGATCGACGGTCGGCATGAACCACGTCGGTGACGGCGTTTAGGCGACTGCGATGATCAAAAGGATCAAAAATTCAGTCAGAGAGCAACATGGGATCAAGGCAAAGCTGGAACTACCATGATCAAAGAAAGAGGCACATCGTGGAGTGCTGGCCATGACGGTACAAGCACGATAGTGAGGCTGCCGGTCGCGGGGAAGAAAGACACGCACCACGGGTTCCCGGTGGAATCAGGCGACCAAAGTTGGTTGGCTGGGTTCGCAAGGAGAAGACAGAGCTAGGACTGGCTTGGCTGCCATGGTGGAGGCACTACAGTGACGCGCGCGGGCTCGCCGGAGTTGAGCGGTGGCGACGGGAAAAGCAGAGGAATAGAAAGGGAACGAACGGCGACGGCTCCAGGGCTTTATAGGGTGGCAAAGGTGCAAGGAGGCGACACACAGTGGCCTGCTCGTGCTAGCGCAAAGCCGAGGGTGGCCACAGGCGTGACTGGAAGCCAGGAGAAGGACGCTGGTGGTGTGGCTTAAGTGGCGAGCACTGTTCACCATATTTACAGAATTGCCATTCGTCTCAATTTCCAAATTACTCCCAAATTTGTATAACAACTCAAAAATCTCCAAAAATAAAAGTTGCTCAAAATTCAAAGTTCTACAACTTTTCTTTTATAACCACCCCCCAATTCAGTCTACATTTTGAAATGCAAATTTGAATTCAAATAGGGGACATTTAAAGAATTTCGCCTTTTCAAATTACTTCAAATTTTTCATAACAGCTTTGAAAACTCCAAAAACAAACTTTGTATAACTTGACAAGCTCTACACTTTTGCTTTTAGGCTCAACCCCAAAATATGCTTAGATTTTGAAATGATTTTTTAGGGTAGGATTTAAATACTAAAAATCAGGGTTTTCTTGAAAAGTCAAATCCAACCAAAATTTTGAACTTGATTCAAACAATACAATTCAACACATACCACATAAAGGTAAACTTGTTTTAGTGTATGCATATCAAAATTTTCACTAACACATGAATGATGTGCTATGCATATGATGACTTGGCATATTTTAGTATTTAAACACCCGAGGTGTTACAATCCTTCCCCCTAAAAGAAATCTCGTCTTGAGATTCAATGCCATAGGGTAAGTAATGGAAAAGGAAACGTGTCACTCCAAAAACATCCAAAACCTGTCCATAAAACAGCTGAGGTCCCTTTACAAAATATAATTTGTAACAACCGAGCTTCAACTAACATTACTCTATATTGACGCAAGAAACTCTAGAAATTTTTCTAGCAAGTAATCTTTGGATTCCCAAGTAGCTTTTTCTTTGGAATGTTGATTCCATTGTATCTTGTAGAACTTGATTGTCTTCCTTTGAGTAACATGGTCTTTCTGAACTAGAACTTAGATAGGATATTTGGAATAGGTCAAATCAGGTTCAAGTTCCACTCCTTCAACCTCAACATTCTGCTCAGGCACTCGGAGACACTTCTTCAATTGAGAAACATGGAACACATCATGTATAGCTGAAAGATGTCCTGGTAACTTCAAGCGATATGCCACTTTTCCATACCTCTCTAAAATTTGAAATGGTCCAATATAGCGAGGTGCCAACTTGCCTTTAACACCAAAACGGGTAACTCCCTTCATTGGTGATACCTTCAGATATACAAAATCTCCCTTGTTAAACACCAATGGTCTACGTCGTTTATCTGCATAACTCTTTTGTCGAGACTGAGCTATCTTTAAATTACTTTGTATTTGCTTAACCTTGTCTTTTGTTTCTTTTATGAGGTCAACTCCAAAGAATCTTCTTTCCCTGGGTTCAGACCAACTCAGTGATGTTCTGCATCTATGACCATAGAGTGCTTCAAATGGAGCCATTCTAATGCTCTCTTCATAACTATTGTTGTATGAGAACTCAGCCAAAGGCAGACATTCATCCCACTTCTTGGAATAGTTAAGGACACAACACCTTAACATATCTTCAAGTACTTGATTGACCCTTTTAGTCTGACCATCAGTCTAGGGATGATAAGCTATACTATACAGGAGTTTGGTACCTAACAAAGCCTACAAGTGTTTCTAAAAGCTGGAGACAAACTGCGTACCCCAATCTGACACTATGGTCTTTGGTACCCCATGTAAACTCACAATTCTATCTAGATACATCTTGCATATTGGATAGTGGGATATGTACTCTGGACTGGAAGAAAATGTGCTAACTTGGTTAGTCGATCTACAATAACCCATACTGAGTCAAAGCCCTTTGATGTCTTGGGTAGACCAACAATAAAGTCCATACTAATATCCTCCCACTTCCAAGCTAGAATAGGTAATGGCTGTAACTCTCCAGCATACCTCAAATGTATAGCTTTCACCTTTTGATAAGTATCACACTTGGCTATATACCGGGCAATTTCTATCTTCATTTTGGTCCACCAAAACCTTTGTTTCAAGTCATGGTACATCTTATTACTTCCCAGATGAATAGATAACCTAGTAGCATGTGCCTCTTCAAGAATTGGCTGTCGCAACTCAGGAACCTTTGGTACCACTAAGCAATTCTTTAACCATAACACACCTTCATCATCTACTTTGAAGCATTCCGCTTTCCCATTCTTGATTCTTTCTTTGATATGGGCTATACCCTTGTTTTCTTTCTGAGCAGCAATAATCTGGTCTCGAATAGTGGCTTCAACAATTATACTGGTCAAACTACCTTGTTGAATTACCTCTATACTCAACTTTTCCATCTCTTGGCATAAAGTCAAACCTATTGTTCTTACTGTCAGACAATTGCAATGGCTCTTTCAACTGAGGGCATCTGCAACTACATTTGCTTTACCAGGATGGTAATATACTTCCAAGTTATAATCTTTAATCAATTCTAACCATCTTCTCTGTCTCATGTTCAAATCCGATTGAGTAAAGATATACTTTAAACTCTTGTAATCTATATAAATATGGCATGTATTACCAAGCAGGTATTGCCGCCAAATCTTCAGAGCATGGACAACTGCTGCTAACTCTAAATCATGAGTGGGATAGTGCTCTTCATGTTGCTTAAGTTGTCTAGAAGCATAGGCAATGACTCGGCTTGTTTGCATCAATACACATCCAATACCAATACCAGAAGCATCATAATAAACGTCAAATGACTTCTCGATATCTGGTTGTGCTAATACTGGTGCAGTGGTTAACAATCTCTTCATAGTCTAGAAAGCTTCTTCACACTCAGATGACCAGACAAACTTAGCTTGGTTCTTCAACAACCCAGTGATGGACTTGGATACTCTAGAGAAATCTGGAATAAAACAACGGTAATACCCCGCCATTCCTAGAAAACTCTGAACCTGATGAACAGTGGTTGGCGGTTTCCAGTCAAGCACATCCTTAACTTTGCTTGGATCAACAGCAACTCCTTCAGCTGATAAGACATGTCCAAGAAACTGTACTTCCTTAAGCCAAAAGTCACACTTACTGAATTTAGCATATAATTGATGTTCTCTTAAGCAGGTTAGGACAATTCTGAGATGTTCCGCGTATTCCTTCTTGTTCTTGGAATAAACTAGGATGTCATCAATAAACACCACTACAAACTTGTCTAGCTCAGGCATGAACACTGAATTCATCAGATACATGAAATGAGCTGGGGCATTTGTTAAACCAAAAGATATTACCAAGTATTCATATAATCCATATCTTGTGGTAAATGCTGTTTTAGGAATATCTTTAGGCTTAATCTTAATTTGGTGATAGCCTGACCTTAAATCAATCTTGGAAAAAACTTTGGCTCCGGCCAGTTGATCAAAAAGCAAGTCTATCCAAGGTAAGGGATACTTATTCTTAATGGTCACTTCATTCAACGGACGATAGTCAACACACAACCTTAGGGTCTCATCTTTCTTTTTTCACAAAAATTGCAGGGCATCCCCAAGGTGATGAACTAGGTTGAATAAATCCTTTCTCAATCAACTCTTGCAACTGAGTCTTCAACTCGGCTAATTCCTTGGGAGGCATCCTATAAGCTCTCCGAGAGATCAGAGCTATTCTAGGTTTTAACTCTATGTTAAACTAAACATCCCTATCTGATGGTAGACTGGGTAAATCCTCAGGAAAACATCAGGGAATTCACAAACTACCGGGATATCTCTAATCTCCTTGACAAAAGTTGCACAAACTCTTTCCACTGATCTCCTTAAGGTAGGAAGTTGGATAAAAAACTGAGAATTACTATCAGGAAAACTCACCCTTAATGTCCTATTCAAAGCATCTATAACAGCCTTATGCTGATACATCCAATTCATTCCCAAGATCACATCTATATCTTGATCCTTGAGAATAATCATGGTAGTGGGAAAAATATACCCACCCAGGTTTATGGGTACCTGGTATACCATTTCCTTAGTACACAAATGTCCTCCGGGCGACTGTATAAAGAAATTTTCCTTTGTTTCCCTAATTGGAATTTCATGCTTTACGACAAAGGTTCTATTGATGAATGAATGAGATGCACCAGAATAAAAAAGCATAACAGCAGGGTGATCGATGATAGGAAACATACCCATTATCACTGGCTCCCCTTTCGGAATTTCCCCAGCTTGAATATAGAACACCCGTCCTGTCTTCCTTTCATCTTTGCCCTTCTAAGCATTCTGATTGTGGTTCTTGTTCTGTGCTTGACCCTATTGTTGATTGGCAGGGGCCTTCTGATAATTTTGATTAGACTGCTTGGGATATGGACATTCCCTAGAGAAATGACCGGACCTTCCACAATTATAACATGGATAATTGTGACCCTAGGATGTTGGAGCATTGACACCAAGAGCATTTGTCTGTTGTGAATTCGGGTAAGTTATAGCAGGACAGACATTTGATTGTTGCTCAGCTTGGAACTGTGGCAGACGATAAGGAGGATGATAATGGTTGACTGGATGATAGATTATCTTTTGCCTCTTTTGATTTTCACCAAAAGATCCAGACGGCACACTCTTCTTTTTCTTGATCTCCTTATGCTGCCGATACTTTTCCTCAGAAGCAATTGCAATATTCACTGCCTCATGATAAGTAACATTGGTACATGCAGTCATCATTATCTATAATTTGGTATTCAGACCTCGCATGAACCATTTCTTTTTCTTGGTATCTGTATTGACATGTTCAGATGCATACTATGATAGGTGATTGAATCTACCCACATACTGCATAACCGTTTGATCCCCTTGCTTCAAAGCAAGGAACTCATCCAGCTTCATGGCCATCACTCCTTCTAGAATATAATGAGCTCTGAAGGCAGTACGGAACTTAGCCCAAGTTATTGGAATGCCAGCTAGTTGCATAGCCACTAGATTTGCCCACCAAGCACCTGCTGTACCTCTAAGTTGCTGGGCATCAAACATAGCTTTCTGCATCTCCATGCATGGTATAAGATCAAATTTCTGCTCCATGGTCTAAAGCTAATCATCAGCCTCTAGTGGTTCATCTGCCTTAGTGAACACTGGTGGTCTTGTATCCGTAAAATCAACATATGTAGCCTCCTGCCTATTATGATTGCGGCCACGGTTTCCTTACACCATACTCTGATTACTCTGAGCTATCTCTTGAAGCAATCGGGCATTTTCTACGGTCACATGGACCAGTGCTGCAATAGCATCAGCCAAAGTTGGTAGAACTGGTGGCGGATTAGGAACACCACCCTCGTCATGTGAAGAACTAGGAATATTCGAAGCACGAGTACGAGGCATTTGTTCATAACAAACCAAACTTTACTCACAAGCTTTTATTGAGATATTAAAAGAACTTACTAGAAACATATTACATTGGGTTTACTTATTTAAGCACAAGCCCACACCTAAACAAGACTACTTAATGTAACTAGATCTCGTATTTTACAACTCTACTCTTCTCCTCGACCACATCAAACCTCATGATTGGTATCCATTCCGGAAACATTTCTGCCTTCATTATCACTTTCATCAACCATCACTAATTCTTCTGGATCTTCTTCTTCTTCCTCTTCAAGTTCATCATCATTAGCAATGATGACACCAGGGTCCATTGCATCAGCTTGAGGTTCATGATTTGGATCCAGGAGGTTGCTCAGCCTATGGACTTCTTCATGCAAAGTAGTATTATGTTCTTCTAAATCTTCTACATAAAATTCTAGCTCATGCGCTCTAGCTCTAGCTACATCTTCCCTATGCCAAGCCTCATTTCTTCCCTCCACCATACGAACTAACATACGTTCGTAGTTCTTATGAGCGGTGGTGCGACACTTCAATTGATCCTTTAACTTGCCCACCTTGATGGCATCCAAGGCCCTATCCCTAGTAGCCTATGCTAACTCTGTTGAAAGCCTCTGTATCTCTGCCTGGGGATCAGGCCTAGAGCTGCTACTGCTAGCACCATCATTTCTAGGGGCAAGCTGGTGACGAGGAACTCCTTTAGGTCCACCAGACTTATGGAACGTTACCTTGGTGCGAGCCATATTGTAGGAAGCAAGATTAATCCAATTAGGACCATCTGATCAACATCTAAAGAGCAACCAGGATGGATTACATAACTCAACCCAGACTCACTACCCAACCTAGACTCAGGGTGAAGGAAGTAACGAGTGAATTAATCATGATGCATGAATCATTCTTACAAAAAAAACATCAAAGCTTATAAGGTACATAACCATAGTTATTTTTATATAGGGCATAATAAGATTACTACTCCACCACACAAAGCCTTTTTAATCAATTAAGGAATGGTGAGAATGAAATAAGATAAGCCAGAAGCAATTTGGACCAAATTAACAAGTTATATCTATTTGTCCCAAATCATTTTGAAGTTTTTGTAAAACAATACAACAAAGACTTTGTAATGATCGCTCTGATACCATTCTATGGTAGAACCTCCTAAGTTATAGAACCCACATGCACTTGTCACTGTCCAATGACCTTTGACGATTATGCATATGTTCTAATAACTTAAGAAGTCTATCGGGTATCCTCAGGGAACCTCGAATCATCCACGATTTCTGAGCAGGATCATATTACAGAGTTATTGCAGTATTACAACATTTATTCAAATATATACATCAGAGTAAAATAGTGGAAGTCTTACGTAACTTAGTTTACAAACCAGTTATTTCAAACCTTATAAACTGAGTATGATTATTATTACAAACCATAGTAGTAGTGGAGTGACATATTTAACATAAACATAACACACAAAATAAGCATCCTGCCCAAGGATCACACATTCACTTATCGTCATCAACATGAACAATAGTCATGCAGCAAGGTCCAAAATAGACCTGCTCATGAGGCTCACCTGCAACATGGGTCAATGAACCCTGAGTACAAAAGTACTCAACAAGACTTAACCGAAATAGAAACTGATAGAACTCAGGAATACAGGCTCAGGGATTTAAGGTATGGCTTAAGCAATACTCAAAGTTCTTTTGCGTAAAAGCTCTTTAACAAAATTTTAGCATTTCAACATTTAAACTTCATAAGAACCATATATGAATCTTCCATGATCCGTAATGAGATCATGAACTTCATATCAAACTCTTTCTCAAATCCAGCTCAAGTTTCAGTTATTAACTACGATGATGAATAGAGAGTTGAGTCTCCATAACCGAGGAGCAACGACGATTCAAACCGATTATAAACCTAGCTAGGGATTCCAGACCACATGACATATGCAGGTCCCCGACTTACATATATCAACCTACTCTCGGATCCTCTAAAACAAGAATGGGTCTGCGCCACCCAAGAATACAGTACTCCACCATTCCAGTCCATGGCCATGTGGGTACACGCTACTCTTGCCATCTCTCCCCTCCCAGTGCACGAGTAGCCATTCTTGTAATAGAATAGCCAAGTTAAGGCTTACCGGAGTATGTGGTTAGTACTACAAAGTCTCATCTCACATAGTTCAACAATGGACGGACCTTAATCGACACAGGCGAAAAGAACCCGCTCACAAGATCTCCATGTCTTGTGGCTCCCCTACACCGAGTCCACCCGATCTAGATTTATTACTCCACATGCTCATATTTCAGGATAACATAAGTAACCAAAGATCCATTTAAAACTCATAGGTGATAGGTAATCACCCGACTAAGCATGACTAAGCATAACTAGGTATTTATGAATATAAACTGGTAACAAGGTAGATATGGAAAAACAAGGTTGGTAATGCACCAATTAGGTTTCCACTTGACTCCTAATCACTTAATGCAATATATAAAAGCAAAAAGCGATAAAATTTGTAAAACACAAGGTAGGGTTAAATACATCCGGGGCTTACCTTCGTTGACGAAAAAGTTAGGTTCCTGTGACGTTCTACAATTATCCGATCCGACCTCAACAGACAGATTTACTTCCTCCGCAACTTGATTAACTACCACGTGTTCACCTTCGTTCACTACACGTAGTAACAATGCCATGTTTAACATGATGCAGGATACGGAACATGATGCTTGATGATGGATGCAAAATTAACAATTCGAATACAACTTTCCTTCGCGGTAAAGTTGCAAGTCAAACTAACTAAACCTTTTCCGTAACACTTACTTCCATTGCCAAGGATCATTACCAACTAATGACCCAAGATCATCACTCAATCCAAAATTTCAAACAAAACCTAAATCATTAAGGGTTACTATTTGCTTTTATGAATTATTTATTTAATTCAAAATTATGAAATAAATCAACTTATTGTAATTGAGCTCAAAATTTTTGTAAATGTTCATCACATGATAACTAAGTGGCAAAACAATTTTCATAATTTTTGAATAATTAATTAAGCCTAGAAAAATCATGGAAACCCATTTATTAATTAATTGAGCAATTTTCATCACATTTAAAAAGTACTAAAAACAACATTTCATATTTTTCATAAATAATATACATTATAGAGAGGTCACACAAAAATTTCATAATTTTTGGAACTCTAAAGAATTCTACACAAAAATAACAAAAACTATCACTATTCATTCAAATCTGCAAAATAGAAAAATCCATTTTGAATAGAGAGTCGCTGACCACGGCAACGGCGGCTCTGATTGGCGATTTCTCGCCGACGGTGAGGTCACTGGCGACAGCGAAGTCACCAACACGATCACAACAACATGGTGCATTGATTTGTGGCACTAGCGATATCAATTACGAACTGGACCAAGCACTATGCCAGCCATGGCGGCCACGACTGCACAGCAGCGCTACGCCGGCGACAGGAGACCGGTAACGGTGAAACAAATGACTCAGGAAGAACCAGGAGCTCACCCCGATCATGTTGAAGGCAATGGACGAGCTGGAGGAACAACGGAGAGGCGGGTCGACGGTCACATCAATCATCACAGCGGCGTGAACCACATCGGCGACGGCGTTCAGGCGACTGCGATGGTCAAAAGGATCAAATATTTGGTCATAGAGCAACACGAGATCAAGGCAAAGCTAGAGCTACCATGATCAAAGAAAGAGGCACACTATGAAGCGCTAGCCACGACGGCGCAGGCACGACGGTGAGGTTGCGGTCGCGGGGAAGAAAGACGCGCACCTCGAGTTCCCGACGGAATCAGGCGACCAAAGTTAGTTGGCTGGGTTCGCAAGGAGGAGACGGAGCTGGAACTAGCTTGGCTACAACGGTGGAGGCACTACAGCGATGGCGCGGGCTCGTCGGAGTTGAGCGGTGGTGATAGGAAAAGCAGAGGAATAGAAAGGGAACGAACGGCGACAGCTCCAGGGCTTTATAGGGCGGGAAAGGCGCAAGGAGGCAACACGCAGTGGCCTGGTCATGCTAGTGCGAAGCCGAGGGCGGCCATAGGCATGACTGGAAGCCAGGAGAAGGACGCCGGCGGTGTGGCTTAAGCGGCAAGCACTGTTCACCATATTTATAGAATTGCCATTCATCTCAATTTCCAAATTACTCCCAAATTTGTATAACAACTCAAAAATCTCCAAAAATAAAAGTTGCTCAAAATTCAAAGTTCTACAACTTTGCTTTTATAACCACCCCTTAATTTGGTCTACATTTTGAAATGCAAATTTGAATTCAAATAGGGGACATTTAAAGAATTTCGCCTTTTCAAATTACTTCAAATTTTTCATAACAACTTTGAAAACTCCAAAAACAAACGTTGTATAACTTAACAAGCTCTACACTTTTGCTTTTAGGCTCAACCCCAAAATATGCTTAGATTTTGAAATGAGTTTTCAGGGTAGGATTTAAATACTAAAAATCAGGGTTTTCTTGAAAAAGTCAAATCCAACCAAAATTGTGAACTTGATTCAAACAATACAATTCAACACATACCACATAAAGGTAAACTTATTTTAGTGTATGCATATCAAAATTTTCACTAACACATGAATGATGTGCTATGCATATGATGTGCTATGCATATGATGACACGACATATTTTAGTATTTAAACACCCGAGGTGTTACATATATGCATACATATGATGGAGAATGTAGTTTATGCATAATTGGCAAATTAATGCTCAAGGGAGTTTAATCTATATAATGCATGGAGAAAGCATATAAATAACAAAGTGAAATCAACATGATGATATCGGTTTAGAAATACCACATGTGGAAACCAATTTGATTTATACCACTTGAAATAGGTGGTAGATATTTAAAGTATGATGCTTAACTCCAGGGACTCCATTTTCCTTGCAATGAGACTACTACACACATGATAAGCTTGAAAAGGTGTTAGTCTCAAAGCATCCAACTTATAGAGTAACCTCCCCCTAAATTTGTGCATACAAGTATGGAATACTTGTAGGAGACATGCACATTAATTTTAGAATAAGATATACCTAGTGTAATAGGTGTGCAAACCTCACTAAACACTAGGCCTAAACCTAGAGCAAGCGCATAAGCGGTGGTCTAATCAACCTGAGCACTTCGCAAAGAACCTACGCTAATCACCTAATGAATCACTAAGCACTATGCAAGTGGAGATCACTAAAATGGTGTATCAACACCCTTGGTATGTTTCCTCAGTTCTCCACTGCTCAAATGGCTGGTTGGGGGTCTATTTATAAGTCCCATGGAGAAAGTAGCCGTTGGGGGCGAAACCTAGCTTTCTGCTACTGACCGAACGCTGCTGTCTTCCTAACCAAACGCATCTGGTCGTCTCGACCGTTTGAGCTTGCGCATTGATCAGACGCACTACCGAGTCTAGTCATCATTGATCGGACGCGTCCGATCATGCTGGCACCGCTCTGGAACCTTTCTAACATGATCGGACGCAACACTTTGTGTGTCTGGTCATCCAGTGCTGCTGTGTCTGGTCCTCACTGAGTTGTTGCCACGATGATGAACAGTGAAGTCCATGCATCTGGTCACTGCCTTGCTCAGTGTCCAGTCACTGCTGCTGACGCCTGTTGTTGCCGAGCAACTGATCAGACATGTCTGGTCACCATTGGGCCACATCCGGCTTGGTTCCCATCTTTGTGCTTGGACTTTTCTTAATATCTTGGGTCTTCTCTTGTGCTTCTAGGGTCTTGCTTATGGTGTTGATCGTGGGATCATCATGTCGCCTTCGTCCAAGTCACGTCTTGCGCCCTATTGAACTACAAAACAATTACATGCAAATTCATTAGTCTAATTTAGTTGTGTTGGTCATCAAACACCAAAATCCAAATTAAATGGGCCTAGGGTCCATTTTCCTTATAGACACATTGGTTACTATTCTAGTAAGGAGTGGTTTGGACTCCATGACACGAAGCCAAGTGTTGGGAGATGTGATGACCGAAGACACATATAGAGATGATGATGAGAAGGAAGAGAAAAAGAATGATAAGAAATATGAGAAGAAGAAGAGTGTGGCATTCAAGGCTTCATCATCCTCCAAGGGAAAGGAAAAGCAATAAACATCAAATGAAGATGAATGCTCAAACTTTGATGAACTTGATTATGAGAAGATGGCTCTCTTTGTGAAGAGATTTGACAAATTCATGGTGAAGAAGGGCTATCGTGCAAGGAGGAAGAAGTCATCATTCAAGAACAATGATGAAGTGAGAAGGTGCTTCAAGTGCAATAGCAAGGACCATCTAGTTGCCGAATGCCCATACAATAGTGACAATGATGATGATAACAAGAAGAGCAAGAAGAAGGACAAGAAGAAAAAGAAAGAGAAGAAGGACAAGATGACCTTCAAGATGAAGAAGAAGGGTGGTTCATATGTGGTCACTTAGGATAGTGATGCTTCCTCAAGTGATGATGATGATAGTGATGATGACAAGACCACCAAGAAGAAGGCTCTTGCAAGCATTGCTATCAATGAGATCCTTTCCTCTTTGACACTCCATCGACATGCTTCATGGCCAAGGCCACTAAGGTACAATCCGATGATGAGTGTGATGAGGAACATGATAAAAGTGAAAGTGAAAATGAAGATGATGAACCAACTAAAGATGAACTATTTAACATGTTAGAAGATGCTAAATAACATTTTGACATTAAGAGAAGGGAATATAAAAGCTTGCATAAGAAACTAAATTCCCTTAAGCAAGCCTTTGTTGAGCTTAATGTCTCTCATGAAAGTCTAAAGGAAGACCATGAGGAGCTTGGCAAAGCTCACAAGAAGCTTGAAAAATCTCATTCCTCTCTACTTAATGAGCAAAATGAGAAGAAGCATGTTGTAACATGTGAAGTGGGCTTAACTTGTGACATAATTGAAGAATTTATAATCCTATCATTGTTGGTTCCACTAACCCTTCTTGTAGCACTTCCACTTCTAGTTCATCTAGTAGTGATGGTTTTACTTGTGATGCCTCACTAATGGTTGTGAATGGAACCTTCAAGAAGAAGCTAAATGAGCTCACTCGTGCCTTACGCAATGCCTATGGTGGTGAGGCCCGCTTGCTTAAGTGCTTGGGTAGCCAAAGGTTTTCTCTCAATAAAGAGAGATTGAGCTATACCCCCAAGGAAGGCAAGGCGGTCTTTGCTTCTCACAAGACTAGTTTTGTGAAGGGCAATGGTTGATTTTGCAATAGATGCAAGCAAGTTGGGCATGTAGAGCAATATTGCAAGAACAAGAACAAGAATATTAATGTATCCTCCATTAAGTTTGATTCTTGTTATTTGCTTACCAAGGGTGTGAATGGAGTGAAGGCTAAGTTTGTTGGTACACCAATTCTAGGCTCAAAGAAGAAAGCCATTTGGGTGCTAAAGAGCTTGGTCACTAACCTTCAAGGACACTGTTGATGGCCGTTAACATCATTCATAAACCATCAACATAATCTGCATATTTATTTAATTCCATCACCAAACATAGGTCTAGGGGTTTAAACTAATAAATTCCACAAGTTTTGGTGAATCTGTGTTTGCAGGAGGATTTAATCAGAAAATCATCAAGGCGGACCTAATCGTTAGATCAAATCACGTTTATTCACGAAGAAAACATCTTAGGAAGGATCTAGAATTATCTAGAAGGCAAACCATCGAAGATCGAGCTGAGAGGCTGACAGGGGGGTTGACCGACCCCACCCCTAGGCTAGCTAGCCTGTGGGCCCCACATGTTAGGCTCTCCTTCATATGTCGGTTCTCCACTACCTTAAGGATCACATCTACGTCATTGCTTTAAGTCGGTTTGATCTGAGGGTCCAAAATTGATGCTACCCCCTATATATAGCAGCCCCTACCCCCTCCCTAGAGCCATCTTGGAAACTCTAATTCATAGCTCTCATTGAGATCAACACACACAAGGAGAAATAGGTCTAAAACTCTCCAATTTAGTAGATTAGTAGCTCTGGAGCAAGGGTCAAGTTGGGCTCATGCTCAAGTTCTGGATCTAGTCTCGGAGGCTCGGCAAAGCCTTGTATCTTTATTTCTACATCTTGTAAGACTTGTTATCAATTCATCATATTCCTATCTACATGGCTATGCTCACTTTTAATATGTATCTTGCTTAGTTGAGGTTATCTTTACTTTTGTGTGCAGGTTCATAGAGCACTTAGCCTGCTAGTTTATCGATTGGGCTAAGTAGCCGAGCCTCGTGTAAGCATGGTGCTTATACAATGCTTTGCCTATGAGTACACCCTGTTCTCTAGCCATGTGGTAGCAGTGGGAGGTAACAACCCTGTCTATCCTCTATAGTCCACCCTATGTGAGTAGGTTCTTAAATTGTAGGACCATAGTCACGTAAGTAGAGTTATCCTTTTGCGGTGCTCTACCGTCTAGCGGCGTCCCAAAGTGCACAAGAGTAGAGTTAGTCTTAGCTATAGTTGGGTACACATATGCTTTGATCCTGTAATAAGAATATCATAGGAATCTACCTCACCCATTGTTCTCTTGAGTTAATTAGTTTATAGTATCTTAGTGATGTATCCCCTAAGTGTCATTATGCTTAATTCCTATCATTACCTTTACCCCTAGCTCTAGCTATGATGGTATGTTGATTGATAGATACTCCTTTGATATTCAATAATCTTTACTCCATTGTTTCCCTATGGTAAAATATAAATAATGATACCTGGAATACTCTCGGTAAAATGCTACAATGGTATTCTATGCACTTCTGGAATCCTTCATATTCTATTTGCATTTATAAATACCAATAGACCCAAGCAAGTTTGGGTACCTAAAAAGAATTGGTCTTCTTTTATAGGTCAATTATAAAGCCAGAGGAAGGCATTGGGTTCTTGATAGTGGGTGCACTCAACACATGACCGCTGATGCAAGAATGTTCAACTCAATCAATACCAATGGCAATGATGGTTATGATAGTATCACATTTTGTAACAATGGCAAAGGCAAGGTCAAACGGCTTAGTAAGATTGCAATATCCAATGACTTAAGCATATCCAATGTGTTGCTAGTTGAGAGCTTGAACTTTAATTTGCTATCCATGGCTCAATTGTGTGATCTTGGATTCAAATGCATATTTGGAGTAGATGATGTAGAGATCATAAGGGTAGATGGATCTAATTTGATCTTCAAAGGCTTTAGATATGAGAATCTATACTTGGTTGATTTCAATGCTAGTGAAGCTCAATTGTCAACATGCTTGTTCACTAAGTCTAGCATGAGTTGGTTATGTCATAGAAGGCTTGGTCATGTTGGAATAAAACAATTGAATAAATTGGTTAAGCATGATCTAGTTAGAGGCTTGAAAGATATGGTATTTGAGAAGGACAAACTTTGTAGCTCTTGTCAAGCCGGCAAACAAGTTGGAAACACCCATCCTAAGAAGAGCATAATGAGCACTAGCAAGGCATTTCAGTTGTTGCACATGGACTTGTTTGGGCCAACACAATACACTAGCATCGGTGGAAACAAATATGGTTTTGTGATAGTGGATGACTACACCAGATACACTTGGGCATTCTTTCTAATGGACATGAGTGATGTGTTGGCAACATTCAAATCATTTGTCAAGGGCATTCATAATGAGTTTGAAACAACCATCAAGAGAGTTAGAAGTGACAATGGTAGTGAGTTCAAGAACACTAGAATTGATGAGTTATGTGATGATTTTGGAATTAGACATCAATTCTTGGCCAAGTACACTCCACATTCAAATGACTTTGTTGAGAAGAAGAATAGAACACTAATTTACATGGCAAGGTCTATGCTTAGTGAGTACAATGTGAGTCAATCTTTTTGGGCTGAGACAATCAACATGGCTTGCTATTGTAGCAACCGCTTATATTGTCACCCATTGAAAGAGATGACACCTTATGAGCTCTTGAATGGTAGAAAGCCCAATATTGTATATTTTTAGGTTTTTGGTTGCAAATGCTACATATTAAGAAAAAGGCACTAGATTGAGCAAGTTTGACAAGAAATGTGATGAGGGATTCTTGCTTGGATACTCAACCACTAACAAAGCATATAGAGTTTGGAACTTGGCAAGTGGTATTCTTGAAGAAGTTCATGGTGTTGAATTTGAAGAAACCAAGGGTTCCCAAGATGAGAATGAGAATCTTAATGATGTTAGAGGCATTCAACATTCGAATGCCATGAAGAACATAGATGTTGGTGAATTAAGGCCTAGGCAAGTGAATGATGAAGAAAATGATTAAGTGCAAGTGCTCTCTAACTCAAATGTGCAAGATGATACAACTTAAGTATGTACAAGTGGCTCTCATGACAATATGGAAGATCAAGTGGCTAGCTCATCATCTCAAGTGGATCAATCAACTAGTCAAGCAAGTGCAAGCAATCAACTTCCAATACTCCAACCAACCAACATTGCAAGAAATCATCCATTGGATACTATAATTGGTGATATTTCTAGAGGTGTACAAACAAGATCAAGATTGGTATCATTTTGTGAGCACTTCTCATTTGTATTATCCATTGAATCAAAGAAGATAGAAGAAACATTGAAGGATATTGATTGGGTGAATACCATGCATGAAGAATTGAACAACTTCATAAGAAATCAAGTATGAGAATTAGCTGAGAGACCAAAGAACCACAATGTGATTGGAACCAAATGGGTCTTTAGAAATAAGCAAGATCAAGATGGGATAGTAGTAAGGAACAAAGCAAGATTGGTAGCACAAGGATACACTCAAGTTAAAGGTCTTGACATTGGAGAAACATATGCCCTGGTTGCTAGATTGGAAGCAATTAGAATCTTGCTAGCCTATGCTTGTGCCCACAATATCAAGCTCTATCAAATGGATGTCAAGAGTGTGTTTCTCATTGGCTACATCAATGAAGAAGTTTATGTTGAGCAACCTCTTAGTTTTGAAGATGACAAGAAGTCCAACCATGTGTACAAGTTAAAGAAGGCATTGTATGGCTTGAAGCAAGCACCTAGAGCATGATATGAGAGGTTGAGGGACTTCCTACTCTCTAAAGGGTTCATTATGGGAAAGGTTGACACCACTCTTTTCACCAAGAAGATTGGCAAGGACTTGTTTGTGTTGTAAATCTATGTTGATGACATTATCTTTGGATCAACCAATCAAGACTTTTGTGAAGAGTTTGGAAAGATGATGGCTAATGAGGTTGAGATGTCTGTGATTGGAGAGTTGAGTTACTTTCTTGGTCTTCAAATCAAGCAATTGAAGAATGGTATATTTGTGAGTCAAGGCAAGTACATCAAAGACATGCTCAAGAGGTTTGGCATGAATGAGAGCAAAGCCATTAGTATACCAATGGGAACAAATGGAAATTTGGATAGTGATGAAAGTGGCAACATGGTGGATCAAAAGTTGTATTGCTCTATGTCGGGTTCATAAACCCGGGGTCCCTCATGGACCAGCTTCCCAGCAAAGACTTGGCCTAGCAGACAACATTGCGAACAACATGCAACTCATGGGCTGGCCCAAGATACTTAGACGATAGGCCAAAAGGACAATCCACTCTCCGACTAGAAGGCCTGGCCGAGGAGGAACTGCGCCCGCTTCCAACTCTAGCCTGCCTCTCTGACCAGAAGGCTTGGCCAAAACACCACTTCCGACCCCTACCCGCTTCTCTGATCGGGAATGCGTCAAACCCCTGCTCACTACTCTTCTCCAACTAGTGCATTCAGAGCCGACTAGGACTGACCAATCAGGGACGCCCGCTCAAAAAGGACCAGGTAATGGACGAAGAGAGTAAGGCAGCACACTCAAGTCAACCGCAATACCAAGGACCATGCCCTATACACCTACAGGACAGTACCCTGTGACCTCCCTAGCATGATAAAATGCAAGCAGTGTTGTAGGCGCTAACATTTTCCCCCATAGTGTTGTGGGCGCCATCAACTCCCATACTAGACAAATACGATAAGGCTCCCCCATGTGCCTCTGAGGCATCAACAGTGTTGTGGGCGCTGGCATTTACCATACCAGGTGAACATGGTAAAACCCCTTGCATGCCTCTAGGTATCAACTGTGTGGCAGGCGCCGACGTCTGCCATACCTGAAGAGGACGACGCAACCTACCACATGCATATGACATTAAACAGTATTGTGGGAGCCTACCATCATGTTGTACCCACCAGCGTGGGTAGCAAGACTTAGCAGCATACGTACTATCTCCCTCTCACTTGTAAGGCCATCCCCTTCATCTATAAAAGGGGATGAGCTATCTTCCAATAGATGGATGGATCAAGTACACAACAACAGAACCACTAGGTTCAAACCTCGAGCACACGCTCGAACACATAGCACATAGTGGAGCTCCTATCACTCTTGGCCCCTCTGACCAGAGTCCAACCAGACCTCTTGTACCCCCCATCTTTCTCCTTCTTGTTTGTAACCCCACTGCAAACTTTGAGCACCTGGGCTTAGGAATAAAGTCATAGACTAACTTAAACTAGATGTAGGGCATGTTGCCTAAACAAGTATAAACCCTATGTCATTGAGTGCTAGGCCACCTCTGATCACAACGTACAACAAAACTACAAATATTTATGTGTTGGTCATTTTCTGCATCGATAGTTGGTGCCATCCGTGGGGAAGACGTTGTACATTCAACACTTTTGGTCATCAGGTGGCCCACTTTTCTACCACCTTCATCATGGCGGGCTCAAGGGATATGACTCGCTTTAGTTCACTAGAGTTTCCTACACTCCCACCTGTTGGGATATGGGTTCCACCTATCTTTGAGCCATCCTAGGCCTTCCTCTTCGGAAGCCTAGACTTCGTCACCAATCGGCTCGGCGTACTACACCTCCATGAGGAGGCACTTGTTCTAGCGCCCCTCGAAGGGGCGCCCTCCATCGGCTCTGGGACGCACGACAACTTCAATGATGAGGCACCCATGCTTTATTTTGAGCAAACTCTCTGCTCAAACCTCATTGTGTGTAATGTACATACTATTATTTACTCTCTATTTACTATCTCCCATAGATTATCCAGAGGGACCACATTGTTCACACCGCAAACAACGTATGATCATTTCCCCTATGGCCTCGCGCCCCCCATAGGCACATGCGCTTGGGGGCTCCGAAGGACGCGGACACCGTCCCCTCTCACATCCAAATTCAAGGGAATGGCGAGCTATGCTCCCACCACTTTCATGAACTCCTAGATGATGAGGCTAAGAGCATGGCTCCAGCATCGGCAACATGGCACCTAGCCACCATCTATCCTAGTAGTGCGCTATGGCAGACGCTCTGGGATAGCCGCCAGTGGTTGCGGAGTCTGTGCAGACTCACACCCCTCTGGACCTACGTGCAGGGGCCCTCGCACTCACACAAGGGCATGTCGAGGAGCTACGACAACGGCGGTAGAACCAGCCGCCGCCTGCGCCGGCGTGCTTAGTGCAACACGTTGCGCCCCATGCACATGACCCATCAGGCGGCGCCTAGGGTTGCACCCGCTAGGTCCAACATGACATCATGAATGAGGGGAATGACCCCCCATAGTGCACTTGGGCTAGCCAAAACATCGCCATTGCGGCAATGCTTCTGTGCGGTGTTCCTAAGCCCATCGACCCCCAGGAGCGGGCGATCTACTGGAACCTCTAGGTGCTAGTAGAAGCCACCGCCGTTCAACAGGTGGAAAGCTCTGCATCGTGACTCTAGCATGCGCCCTCTCACCCCACTGGGGAGTGGGAACACACTAGATGGATTGCTCTATCCGCTCACCACTACAGCCGCCAAGCATGGCTCGGGAGGCAGCGACAATGCCATGGTCCAATCTGGTGCCTACTCTACATCGACCATTGGTATGTGAATGGCCTAGTCCACACCAAGATGCTCATAGCATCATTAGCAACCGGCATCAAGCCCAGCATGATGATGATGTCCACCGGGCGGTGATGAGGGCAGGCGACATGGGTCCCGGTCGAACCATCAAGGGGAGCGGTGAAATGCGCCCCAGGCATGGTCACTGACCAGATGACCGGAGTCCCAGCCCTGAGGGCCTAAGACCATGGGCCTTTGGCTAGCATATCCGAAGAGTGTCATTCCCACAGTGCTTCCGACTGCCCACCAACATCGTCAAGTACACCAGGGAGACGAACTCGATATTTGGCTTAAAGATTTCTAGCTCGCCTGCCGAGCCGGAGGGGTGGATGATGACCTTTTCATCATCCAATATCTCCCCATCTACATGGGGGAACATGTTCGAGCGTGGCTCAAATTCCTCCCGCACGATAGCATCCATGACTAGGTCGACCTCAAGAGGGTCTTTGTTGGAAATTTCTAGGGGATGTATGTCTACCCTAGTAACTCCTAGGACCTCAAGAGCTGCCAGCAGGAGCCCAGTGAGTCCCTGCGGGATTACATCCACAGGTTCTCCCAATGATGCAACTCCCTTCCTGATGTTGTCGACACAGACATCATTAGCGCATTCCTCTCTAGGGTGACTTGCGAGTCCCTGATCCACAAGCTTAGCTGCTTGAAGCCCCGTACCACCCGTGACCTGCTCAACATCACCACTAACCACACCTCCGGCGTGGAGGCAGTTGGAGCGGTCTTCAATGGAGGCTAGGACAAAGGCAAGGCCAAGCACGTAGACCAAGATGAGGGCCCCTCCACATAGAGGGGCAAGAAGAACAAAAAGGATCAGCACTAACCAGACAACATTGTGTTGGTCGCTATAGCTGATCGCATGGGCAAGCGGCCCCAATAGGGCCTGCCTGACCACCTCAACAAGCTCATGGATAGCCCATGCACCAACCACACCTACCCTGTCAAACACCTCTACAAGGACTATGAGCTCCTCAAACATTTCCTCCAACAGGCTAGTGTGGTGGGCAAGGATGGAGATGGCTTCCCCGACCCTGAGGAATGCATCATGATCTCCAGTGGATCCGACACCTTCTAGTCCAAATGCCAGCACAAGGTGCACTATAGGGAGGCATATGCCACTGAGATGGCCATCCCCTCCTTCCTCAGCTGGTCAGAATCTTTGATCACCTTTGATCAGAGGGACCATCCCTCCCATGTCATGAGACCAGGATGCTACCCGCTCATCGTCGACTCCATCGTCCACAAGAAGCGCCCCACCAAGGTGCTGATGGATAGAGGGAGCGGCCTCAACATTCTCTACGTCGACACCCTCGACACCATGCACATCCCCTGGTTGAAACTCTACCTAGCGAGCTCTCCCTTCCACGGGGTGATCCCGAGAGCGCAGGCATACCCACTCGGGCAGATCAACTTGCCCGTCACATTTGGCAACCAAGCCAACTTCCGCTTGGAGGGCCTCACCTTCGAAGTGGTAGACTTCCTAGGGTCCTACGACGCCATCTTGGGGCGGCCATGCTACGCCAAATTCATGGCAATCCCCAATTACACCTACCTCAAGCTAAAGATGCTGGGATCGAACAGCGTCATCACCGTGCACAGTGCCTTCTCGCATGCCTTCACGTGCAACCACGATCATTTTGAGCTTCGCCACTGCAATCATCAACTTGTCCGAACTCCCGTGGCTCAAGGAGTCATCGACCCTAGTAGTCCTAGACTGCAACAAACCAACCTCCTCGATGGCCTTCTGCCCACTCGAGGAAACTAGGGCGGTGGGAATCGACCCCACCAACCCAACCAAGATGGTGCGGATCAAGACCTAGCTCCCAGCCAAATAGGAATGTGAGCTCATCGACTTCCTGCATGCCAATCATGATGTCTTTGCATGGAAGCCATCTGACATGCTAGGCATACCATGGGACATCGCTAAGCATGCACTAGGCCTCATTCTAGGCTCAAAGCCTGCTAAGCAACGCTTGCGCCGCTTCGACGATGAGAGGTGCAGGGCCATAGGTGAAGAGATCACCAAACTCCTGGCAGCCGGATTCATCAGAGAGGTATTCCACTCTGACTAGCTTGCCAATCCCATTCTTGTTAAAAAGAAGACCGGGAAATAAAGAATATGTGTTGATTATACTGGCCTCAACAAAGCGTGTCCAAGGGATCATTTTCCTTTGCCACGCATAGACCAGATAGTCGACTTCACCTCGGGTTGCAAGATCCTCTTCTTTTTGGATGCCTACTTGGGCTATCACCAGATCATGATGAAAGAGTCCGATCAGCTCGCAACCTCGTTCATCACCCTGTATGGTTCGTACTACTACATAACCATGCCTTTTGGCCTGAAGAACACTGGCGCCACCTACTAACGGTGCATGCAACAATGCTTCACTGACCAAATCGACCAGCTCGATCAGCCTAATCAAGCCGAACGACCGAAACCAACAATCGCCGTCTATGTTGATGACATAGTGGTCAAAATGGCCCAAGCTTGTGACCTGATCGCAAACTTGGCCGCAACATTCATGAACCTCCAAAGGTTCAACATCAGATTGAATCCCGAGAAATGTGTTTTTGGGGTTCCAAAGGGAAAGCTGCTTGGATACATTGTGTCTGAGCGCGGCATCAAGGCCAACCCCAAAAAGATCATGGCCATTTCCAACATGGGCCCCATATGCAATGTCAAGGGCATGCAAAGGCTCATCGGCTATCTGGCCACCCTAAGCCGATTCATCTCTCTGCTCAGCGTACAGGGGATGCCACTCTACAAGCTCCTTAAAAAGATGGATGCCTTCATCTAGACTGAGGAAGCTCAACAGGCTCTGGAAAGCCTCAAAGCATCCCTGATGTCGGCCCCAATCCTCGTCGCTCCTGAATGGGGAGAACCCCTCCTCCTCTATGTCATGGCCAGCATCCATGTGGTAAGCGCCGCCCTGGTGGTTGAAAGGGAGGAGCCTGGACACCACCTTAAGGTCCAGCGGCCCATATACTTCATCGGGGAGGTACTCACCAACCCCATGGTCTGGTACCCCTTGGTGCAGAAACTCCTATACACCATGCTGATGGTGACCCAGAAGCTCCTACACTACTTTACCAACCACAAAGTTGCGGTCGTCACTTCATACCCGCTTGGGGACATCATCCGCAACCACAACGCTGTGGGATGGATCTCTAAGTGGACACTTGAACTTATGGGCCATGACATCAGGTATATCCCCCGTACCACTATTAAATCTCAGGCTCTCATGGATTTTGTCGCTAAATGGATGAAGGTGCAGCTACCGACCCCAGATGTCACCCACGAGTACTGAACAATATACTTCAATGGGTCCATAATGGCACCCGGCTTGGGGGCTAGAGTGGTTCTGATCTCCTTGGATGGGAGTAGGCTCCATTATGCCATCCGCCTCCATTTCTTGGCCTCAAACAATGCCACGGAATACGAGTCCCTCATCAATGGGCTGCGCATCGCCATCGATCTCGGCGCAACATGACTCTACGTCCGTGGTGATTCAGAGTTGGTCATTGACCAGGTCATGAAGGAGTCCTGCTGCAAAAGCCCCCTCATGACAGCATACTACTAGGAGGTGCACAAACTCAAGGACAAATTTCAAGGGATCGAGCTGCATCATGTCCCCCGAAAGGACAATGATGCCGCCGATTTTCTCACAAAATTGGCCATCAGGTGGGATCCGTCTCTGAGCAGGATCTTCATCAACGATCTCCATGACCCATATGCCCGTGCCCTAGAAGGTTTGATCTAGACACACCCCAACACCAAGCCAATGCCCGAGGGCTCTAACCCTAATGCCAAGCCAACGCTTGGGGGCTCAGACCCTAGTGCCTCTATGATGACGTCACCCACTGATGTCACCATATTGGCACTCGATCAAACCTACTAGCGAGCGCTGCTACTCGCCTACCTCCTCAAGGAGGTTCTCTCGCCCAAAAGGACTAAAGCCTGATGGATCACTCGATGCGCCAAGACCTTTGTCGCGCTTGGTGACGCACTTGACAAACGGAGTCCATCGGGGGTGCTCATGAAGTGCATCCCCACCTATCAGGGGAAGTAGCTCCTCCTTGAGGTCCATGCTAGGATCTACGGGCATCACATGGCCCCGAGGTCACTAGTCGGAAAAGCCTTTTTCCAAGGTTTTTACTAGCCCACCACACTACGAGATGCAAAGGAGGTCGTCTACAGGTGTGAGGGATGTCAATTCTATGCTAGGCAAACTCATTTGTCGGCACAGGAGCTTCAAACCATCCCCATCACCTGGCCATTCATGGTCTAGAGCCTCGACATGGTAGGACCCATCAAAAAGTGCCTGGGTGGCTTCACTCACCTACTCGTAGCAGTCGACAAGTTCACCGAGTGGATAGAGGCCAAGCCCATCATCAACATTCGCTCGGAAGAGGCGGTCAAATTCTTCCTCAACATCATTTACCGGTTCGACGTTCCTAACTACATCATCACTGACCATGGGACTAACTTCACCAGAAAGAAGTTCCTAGACTTCAGTGATGGATATGGCATCAGGATCGACTGGGCCTTGGTCGGACACCCACGTACTAACAGTCAGGTCGAGCATGCCAATGGCATGGTCCTCCAAGGACTTAGGCCATGCATCTTCGACCGACTCAATAAGTACACTGGACGATGGGTTGTAGAGGTCCCAGCGATCCTCTGGAGCCTGAGAACGACCCCAAACCGATCCACAGGGTTCACACCCTTCTTCTTGGCCTATGGAGTTGAAGCAGTGTTGCCCTCTGACCTCGACCATGGCGCCCCAAGAGTGAAGGCTTTTGACCATGACCGAGCCATGGAAGCTCAGCAAGACACAGTCAACTTGCTCGAGGAGGCCCATGAGACGACCATCATCTGCTCCACTTGCTACCAGCAAACTCTTTGTAGGTACCATGAAAGGAAGACCAGGGGGAGGATCCTAAAAGTTGGTGATCTCATGCTTTGGAGGACCCAATCAACGAAGGAGAAACATAAACTCTCTCCACCATGGGAAGGACCCTATACGATAACCAAAGTGATTCGACTGGGCGCCTACCGATGGAAGGACGACAACGACAACGTTCTCAGCAACACTTGGAACATTGAACAACTATGTTAGTTTTTCCCCTAAATTCGGTCTTACCATTTTTATTCAATATTTGCTCCTGTAAAGCACCCGAGCTCGAATACTTTTAGCCTGAGTCACTTGGGGTCTCCATGAGGGTACAATACTAAATACAACCTCTCTTTTTTACTATCACATGGTAAAGAACTTTTTTGCCCCAACAAAAGCGCATTCCATTCCTTTGATTACCCTATGTGACTTTGTTCTTACTCCTAACTGAACGCACCCTGCCATGACTTACGGTTACGAGCAGCCGAGCCCCATGGGGCACACCTAGGTTCTTAAAAAGCTACAGTCTATGGAACAAATGGGCAGGTGCGAAAAAGAAAAAATAAAAAACAAAGCTATGCTAGGATAAAAAACAAGGAACGAGCAATGATTCTATCATAAAAACAGAACTGATGTATTCATTAATACAAAAACTATTCACATGGGAGCTCCCCCACGAACTTAACGATTACATTTGCCTACTACTTCTACTCCAAATACTACTATGGTCGCTCGGTGGCATCGGCTGATGCCAAAGGAGAGGCCACAGCGTATGCTGCCGGACATGACCACTGCCGCAAGGGCCCCGCCTAGTTCCGCTCCCTCGAGTTTGGCAAGCGCAATGGGTACCTCAAGGACCATGCCCGGTTCCACTCCCTCGACTTTAGCGAGCGCAATGGATACCTCAAGGGCATCGCACCCATAGATGCTCAACAAAAGAGCATGGATCTCCTGACCTTCTCATGTAGTCGAGGTACCTCCTGGGTAGGGACACTGCCCTCTGAGGTATGGTCACCGTGGCTGGAAGATATCTCATCAAACATTATGAACCGGCCAGCCTGAGTAGTTGCAAGGGCGAAACCTCCCACAGGCGTAGTCCCGAGCATCTTCCTCTCTGACAAAGCTCGTCCAGAGAAAACTCATCGGAAGGAGTCCATGTACGGCTCCATCCCGATGAAAACCTTACAGACGGTGACAAAGTTGGTGACATACGACACCCTCCAATGCGCCACCTCCTTTAGCAGAACTAGCCCCTTCTCGATGAAGGTGGCCAGCACCATCTCATCTACATTGGGGGACCTCCAACTCGACATTGCACTCTGAAATCACAAACAGGGTTTGTGAGTTCTCCTTTCCTTCTCCCTTGCCCTATTTAAAGAAGAGGTGGAGTAGTTGAGGAAAGGCAAAAGGATTGGGGTGAGAAACCCTCTCCATTCCCCCATTCAATGCGGATGGGAAATGATGAGATGCACCCTAACCGATGGGATGCACCCTGCCTAACAAAACGGTGCCTAGTCAAACAGGATGTGGCCTAGGTATGGCCCACCACTACCACATGCCAAGTGCGAGAACCAAAGCATCACCACGCGTAGGTGGCTCTCCGACTTCCCAGGTAGGACTTGGAAAGACCCAAAACAATGGGATCTCCTCTAGGAGAGACCATCAGGCTTTCTAAGTCAATTGAACGGCTTAGGCGAATGCTGAGAGACAGGTAAGGAGCAAAGGCATGTCCCATGTGGGCCATGCCGACTCCGTCATGAACGACAAGCATGGATCCTGGTTAGACATTTCTGATTGGAGCTCTTCAAACCCTATCACTCGAGTCATCAAGGTAACATTACCAAAACCCACTATTTCTTTATATAATCATTCATACATCCATACACGCATTCAATCCATACGCCCGCGCCCCTCGGATGATTCTACCCGAATCACCCGGGGGCTCGGGAACTAAGGCGTCACAAATGAGGTTAAATTCATCACAACGCTCCGTGTTGTGTCACAAAGCGGCAGTTGCCTCATTCAACATGAGCAATGACCATAAACACAGATGAGCCCTGAGTAGCCCTCACCTAGTCTGCCCCAAAGCGGATAGGGTCATGTCAACCTTCTCGTTCAATCCTAAACCTCTACCAAACCCACAGAATCTCCATTAAGGGGAGGCCAACAGGCCACCCGGGTCAGTCTCCAGAACAACCCAGGCATCTGCCGGGTTGTAGGTTAAGGAGCAGTTGAATGTCACAAGAGGGCTATGCTGACCCTATCATGAACAATGGACCCGAATTTCACTCAATCATACCCGTTAGTGAGCTCACCAAGTGTGTCAATCGAGCCTAAGCAATCGAGGCAAGCGACAAAGCTCAACCCCTTCGGTTGTGAGAAACCAAGGATGGGGTAATGCACAAAACTCAAACCGACCCCTACCAAGCCCAAAAAGGGGCTCAGGGGCTCAAGACACCCAAAACTGCCTTGGCTGCGTGGGCTACACTGACGTCCAGATCCACGAGCTCTGTCTCGCCCAATCCCTAAACTAACTGCCTTGGCTGCGTGGGCTGCACCGATGCTAGGATCCATCATCTCAGTCTTGCCTGATCCTTGAACTAACTGCCTCGACTGTGCGGGCTGCTCCAACTCTAGGATCCATGACCTCCATCTTGCTCGATCCTTGAACTAACTGCCTCGACTGGATGGGCTGCACTGATGCTAGGATCCACGAGCTCCATCTCGCCTGATCCCTGAACTATATGCCTCGACTATGTGGGCTGCACTGACACCAGGATCCACGAGCTCCATCTCACCTGATCCCTAAACTAACTACCTTAGCTGCGTGGGCTGCACCGATGCTAGGGTTGATGACTCTGTCTTGACTAAAATACATGCACACTCGCCCATTGACAAAACCCCCCCAGGTGATTTTGCCTGAATCACCCGGGGGCTCGGGGGCTACACCCACGGGTGCACTCGTGTGCACCATTGACAAAATGAACTTCCCCCATTGGCAACACAAAAAAAAACCTATATGATTCTACCCAAATCGCCTGAGGACTCGAGGGCTACACCCATGGGTGCGCTTGTGCGCACCCACCATCAAAGCAAAAATCCTCCAGACGATTCTACCCGAATCGCCCGGGGCTCGGGGGTTCCTGTTGGATTCATAAATCTAGGGTCCCTTATGGACTAGCTTCCCAGCAAAGACTCATCCCAACAGACAATATTACGAACGACGCGCAGCTCATGGGCTAGCCCAAGATACTTAGACGTCAGGTCAGAAGGACAATCCACTCTTTGACCGGAAGGCCTAGCTGAGGAGGAACAGTGCCAGCTTCTGACTCTAGCCCACCTCTCCGACTAGATGGCCTAGCTTCCAACTCTGGCCCACCTCCGGACGACCTCTCTGATCGAAAGTCCTAGCCAAAACACCACTTCCGACTCTGACCCGCTTCTTCGACCAGGAATGCGCCAAACCCCTGCTCACTGCTCTTCTCCATCTAATGCATTTAGAGCCGACTGGGACTGACCTACCGGGGACGCCCGCTCGGAAAGGACTAGGAAACGGATGGAGAGAGTAAGGCAGTGCACTCAAGTCAACCGCAATACCAAGGACTGTACCCTGTACACCTGCCGAACAGTACCCTATGACCTCCCTAGCATGACAGAACGCAAGCAGTGTTGTAGGCGCCGACATTTTCCCCTATAGTGTTGTGGGCGCCATCAACTCCCATACCAGACAAATACTATAAGGCTCCCCCCACATGCCTCTGAGGCATCAACACTATTGTGGGCGCCAGCATTTACCATACCAGGTGAATATGGTAAAACCCCTTGCATGCCTCTGGGTATCAACCATGTGGCAGGCGCCGACGTCAGCCATACCTGAAGAAGACGATGCAACCTCCCATGTGCATCTAACATTAAACAGTATTGTTGTCGCCTACCATCATCTTGTACGCACTGGCGTGAGCAGCAAGACTTAGCAGCATACGTACTCTCTCCCTCTCACTTGTAAGGCCATCCCCTTCATCTATAAAAGGGGATGAGCTATCTTCCAATAGATGGATGGATCAAGTTTACTAGTACACAACAATAGAACCACTAGGTTCAAACCTCGAGCACACGCTCGAACACATAGCACATAGTGGAGCTCCCATCACTCTTGGCCCCTCTGACCAGAGTTTGATCGGACCTCTTGTACCCCCATCTTTCTCCTTCTCGTTTGTAACCCCACTGCAAACTTTGAGCACCTAGGCTCAGGAATAAAGTCACCGACCGACTCAAACTGGACGTAGGGCACGTTGCCTGAACTAGTATAAACCATGTGTCATTGAGTGCTAGACCACCTCCGATCACAACGTATAGCAAAACTACAAATATTTACATGTTGGTCATTTTCTGCACCGTCACTCTATGATTGGGAGCCTACTCTATGTGACCGCATCTAGGCTAGATGTCATGTTTAGTGTGTGCATGTGTGCAAGATTTCAAGCCTCACTAGAAGAAAGTCATTTGAAGGCAACAAAAAGAATATTGAGGTACTTGAAGCATAGACAAGATGTTGGTTTGTGGTATCCTAAAGAAGCAAAGTTTGAGTTAGTTGGATATTTAGACTCCGATTATGCGGGATGCAAGGTTGAAAGGAAGAGCACTTTGGGCACTTTTTAATTGTTGGGAAGATCACTTGTTTTATGGTCATCAAAGAAGCAAAATAGTGTTGCATTATCAACCGCCGAAGCTGAATACATATTTGTCGGTAGTTATTGTGCATGCATTCTTTGGATGAAGGCCACCTTGAATGATTTTGGAATCAAGTTCAACAAAGTGCCTTTGCTATGTGACAATGAGAGTGCAATCAAGCTAACCAACAATTCAGTTCAACATGCAAGAACAAAACACATTGATGTCCGCCACCATTTCATAAGAGATCATCAATAAAAAGAGGACATTTCAATTGAGAGTGTGGGCACCGAAGATCAACTTACCGATATATTCACCAAGCCACTTGATAAGAAGAGGTTTTGCAAGCTAAGGAATGAGTTAAACATATTGGATTTCTCAAATGTGTGTTGATGCACCCCCACTTATATGACATGCCTCTCCTTCGAGCAATCCAAGGTAAAAGTTGATTGGCATGCATACATTCTTTGCTAAGGACTTATTTAGTGCATCTAGTCATTCCTCACATTTTATAGACTCATTCATGAAAATCAAATGAATTTGATGCTTGTATGGTACCACTATTGCTTCTATGCTTAAAATGATCTAGTGGTAGCATATGACATGTTTGTGGGCTTGTGAACCTAGTGTTTGATCTAGAAAATGAGATGTAAGTGTTTAACTCAACTTGGTCAAGATAACCCTTAAAATGAGGTGTGAAGAAGCTTGTCCTTGGATACAACCGAGTTAAATATCTTTAGCAAGTGTTCTAGATTGAACCAAAATTGGGAAAATGATCCTCACCCCATTAATTGACATTGATAATCTTAACCTATCTAAAATTGAACCTTTGTGGTCATTGATGACAAAGGAGGAGAAGTAATTCACAAAGATAGAGGGAGAGAAACAAAGATAAGGAAAAGATGACAAAGGGGGAGAACTATGAAAATAAGGGGATCAAATTAAAATTTGAGCACACAAGTAGGGGGAGCAAGCTCATAAATTAAAATTTCATGCTTGTGTGTTGTATGCTAGTTGTAGGTTTAAATGATGAAATAAAAAACTAGCATGCATAGGATGCTAGTTAGATATGTCTTGCTTTGTTTTCACTAGTGGTACTAGAGCCTTGCATATAATGTTGATCTTACGAGGTATGTAGTGTTTGTGTTTTTGCCAGTGGTATCTAACTAGGAATGGTGCTAAGGATAGTATATTTGGTGCACTCTGATTGGTATCACACTTCAAAGGTCTATCTCTTATACCTTAGCATTATTTGGTATACATTACTCTCCCACAACTCTAATACATGCATATGTGCAAGCTTCAATCCAAACTCTTAGCACATATATAGGGGGAGCTAATGCTAACAATTCAGGTTCATGAAACTTGTCCAAATTCTTTACACATGGTAAATATGCTTGGGCAAGCAACATGGATTCAAAATGATTTCAATTCATATCTTTGTGAAAGTGTTGTCATCCATTACCAAAAAGTGGGAAATTGAAAGCTCTAGTTTAATTTTAGTGAATTGATAAAACCCTAGGTACTAACCTTTGGCTCTTAGTGAACATGAGATAGGTTAGTACACATTCCAAGTGGAGGAGCAAATGGATGAAGATCATGATGGTGGTGATGGCCATGGTGATGGTGAAGTGCTAGGGCTTGGAAAAAAAAGATAAAAATAAAATGGGCTCAAAGCAAAGGTGATAACCATAGGGCCATTTTGTTTTGGTGATCAAGACACCTAGTGGGTGTGATCACATTTAGGATAGGTAGTCGTACTATCAAGAAGGGTGAAACTTGTATTGAAATATGATTATTAAAGTGTCACTAGATGTTCTAATTCATTGCATATGTATTTAGATTTTAGTGAGTGCTAACACCCTTGGGATTTGGCTTAGAATGTCGCTAACTCATGTACAATAGTGTTGGAATACTTGAAGTTCGAACACATGCACAACATTGAAGTGATCGCGCTTGAAAAGGAGTGAATCAGGGGTGTCAGACCCTGGTTCGAGGGGCGTCGGACCTTGGCAAGGGTGAGTCCGATGGCTTACCCTAGTGCGCGCAGAAGAGAAGAAAGCATCGGCCCCTAGAGTTTGGTAGCGTTAGATGGATCGAGCGCACTGTTCATCCAGTGTCACGCGAGGGCGTGACGCGTGGCAGCGTCGGACTCCCCCTGGAGTCCGACGGTGAGAGTTGGATCGGGGTTCGAGGGTTTTTACCCTCTCTGGTGCTCTCTAGACTACGTTAGACCCACCCTATGTGGAGTCTGACGCGTGTCCGAGGCAAGGTTCCGACGACTCGTTCAGCGTGCGACTGTGTGACCGTTGGCGGCAACGGTCGGCTCGTTTGAACGTGGTTATGTGGTAGCATGTGGTTGGATGTGACCAGCGTCGGACCCTGGCGTTGGACGGTCCGACGGCCTGTGCCAGCGAGTCCGACGATCACTTATGTGACTTAACGGCTTTATTTCGTGGGAGCTTCTATTTAAGCCCCTTGGCCGGCTTAGGCTCACTCTTTTGGCTATTTTTGTTGAAATAGAAACCTAGTGGGCTAAGCCAAAGCCCTCCCACTCATCTCTATCATTGATTCTTCATCTTTGTGAGACTGAGAGTGAATCCAAGTGCATTACTTGAGTGATTGCATCTAGAGGCACTTGGTGATTGTGTTTCGCTACGGAATTCACTTGTTTCTCTTGGTGGTTGCCGCCACCTAATGGCTTGGTGCATCGAGAATCGTCAAGCGGAGAAAGGTGATTGTCTCCGGCTATGATCGTGGTGATTGTGAGAGGTTCTTGACCTTTCTCCGACAGAGAGCTAAATGGTACTCTAGTGGATCGCTCGTGAGTTGTGGATCCTCTTCTTGTGTTGGTTGTGCGGCACCCGATTGCGGGTTAGGCGTGTGATGCCTATTAGCATGTGAACCTCCAAGTGAGTGAATCGCTATAATAGGGACTTGCTTGCTAGCAAGCAAGTGAACGTATGTGAAAAATCTGTGTCATCGTGTCTTCGAGGATTTCATTGATACTCATTGTGACTAATTGATCATCTCTTGCCGGCTAGCTTGTGTCTTTTCTAATGGTTAATGAAGCTCTTTAGTTAGTTTTTAAGAGCTCACTAACTTAGAGAGTAATATTTTAGCCTCTTGTGTGAATTAGAACTTATAGGAACTAGAATTGTGGATGGGAGGCTTGTATTTTTAGTAGGCTAGCGCAACACTCGCTTCGCCATCTTATTGTCTAACCACTTAGCTTAAGTGTTGTTGTAGAAATTTTTAATAGCCTATTCACACTATCTAGCCATTAGAACATTTCATTCGCTCTAAAATATTCAGGAGCAATAGAGAATGTCTAAGAGCCCTAGATAAGAGAGGGACTGCCCCAAGCCCTTTCAGCTCTCCCATTTTCATTTTTTATTTTCTAGGTTTTTCCTTTGCTTAGTTGTTCTTGAAAAAGGTCCACAACTAAATTTCGTGATCGTGTAAAACTGAGATTTCTGTTGGGAATGGAGGTCCTATCCTCCTGCCTCCTGGTGTCCTCCAGGATTTAAGAGCTGAATCCGTCTCTTTGATTTTTGTCCTTCTCTGCTGCGTTCGTGTTCCTATTTTTCCCTTTTCTCGTTCTTGCTCGAATTCCTTTGATTCACGGAGCTACAGTTTAAATTGAGCGATGATCTCCTCGGAGTAGCTTTCCATCTCCATGGTGAATCTCTGTGCAAAGTTTGAGAGCTTGGGGTTTTGATTCGTGCGAGCTCTGTGTGTTTTTGGATCTGGGAAGGCCCGTTGTTCTTCTCTTTTTCGTGCTCGCTCCTGTTCTTCAGACGCACTGGTGCTCGGTTGCGTGGGTCAATGCAGCCCCTGTCCTGTGCCGTAGCCTTCCCTTGCTCCGGCCTTTTCTGGTGCTTGCTGATTCGGTCCCTGTTGAGCGGCTTCAGAACTGAGCGCACAGGTCCTGCCCGTGGACATCTGGTTGGGGATCGAGCAACAGCCAGCATTTGCTTCTTCCTTTCTTGCTTGTTGCGTGTGGTTCTGTGATTGCTCAGGTGCTGACCGGTGATGTGCTGCTCTTGCTGCTTGTTCGATCTTGCAGGTGACTCAGTGCCGTGCAGGGCTTCCACCGGTCGAGCGAGTTCGTCGCCAGGACACCGGTGCTGTGCGTGTTTCCAGGCCGCGGACAGTCCACCTCTTTGGCCTAGACAGTCAGCATTTCCTGTTTCGGCTGTGAACAGAAGTTATTTCTCTCGATCGTTTTTCTAGGTTCGAACGTCGGACAGTCCGGAGTTGTTCGGCAGACTGTTCGGGGCTTGGACTACGGACAGTCCGGGTCTGATCCACAGACAGTCCGTCCTCGTCCAGAGTTGGTTGTTTTCACTTATTTCTTCGCGTGCTCATTTTTGTTGGTTCTTATTTGTTCCGCTGTACTTCTTGGTCAGCACTAGAGGTATCCAGCCACCAGTTGGCTTATGAACAAATCGATCTTGTGTGCGTTTGCTTTCGGGCTTATGAACACTCCGCCTCTCCCGACCCCTGGGGGCGAGCTCTGCCTTGCTTGACACCGATGCCGCAGGCTCCGCCATGCCTGACCTCTGGGGCGGACTCCGCCTCGCTCGACCCCAAGGTCGTGGGCCCTGCCTCGAACAACCTCTGGGGAGCGCCTCACCCGGCCTCTAGGGGCGGGCTCCGCCTCGCCCGACACTGAGGCTGCAGGCTCCGCCTCGTCCGACCCCGAGGCCGTGGGCTCTGTCTCGCCCGACCTCAGGGGCGGACTCCGCCTCACCCGACACCGAGTCCGTGGGCTCTGCCTCGCCCGACACCGAGGCTGCAGGCTCCGCCTCACCCGTCCTCTGGCGGCGGACATAGCCTCGCCCGACACCGAGTTCGCGGACTCCGCCTCACCCAACCCCGAGGCCACGGGCTTTGCCTCGCCCAACCCCAAGGCACGGGCTTCGCCTCGCCCGACGGGGTCCCATACCATCACCAACCACTCTAGGTCCAGGTGTATGGGCCTAGGTCAAAATTCTGACACCAGAAAAGAGACTGACACGCCTCGATGTAACCCGCGACCATGACGGGCCTACCTGAGGATTCACATCAAGAACAACGTCGGGCGTACCGGTACTGTTCTGCCTAACCCTCGTACGAACATTGAGAGGCATGTCGATTCACCACGACGTCCGCCAGGCAGAGCGGAGTGCCATGACCGGCAGACGACGCCTGCGCATGGCGCTAGTGACGGACAAGGCCATGACATGGTGCCATCCCTATTGACATCTATAGGGTCGGCGGGACTCGCATGAAGGAGAAGAAGGGCCCGGTGATCCTGAAGGTTTTTGGCTCTCTCTCGTTCTTCTCTTTTCCTCCTCTATAACCCGTGCTTTCCCTTGGCCTATAAAAGAAAAAGCAGGGCGTCCCTTGAGGGGGATCGGACCAATGAACCCATCGAACCCTGAACCACGAGATAACAAACACATGAGCGCACAGTTGAGCAGCGACCGAGCTCTCAGCACCCGTTCATTCTTTCCACTAGAGACTTGGGCTCTGTCCTTTTTTCGTCTGTTTGTAGCCCCTACTACAAACTTTTGGTGCTAGTATCATGAGTAGCAGCGACGAACTGGACTTAGGGACTTTCTACCCGAACCAGTATAAACCTCATGTCCTCTAAGCACACCATCCAAGCCAGAAGCGCAATAATACAAATTTACTCGTCGGTGGTAACTCGAAATACTAACAAAATTTGAGGCTCTCATTCACCCCCCCTTTGGTCATCGTTTCTGGTCCTTTAATTGGTATCAGAGCCGGTTAAGGATCATTTCATCCTAATTGGTCCATGATCCACAAAGACGACATGGAGTGCGGTTCCATCAAGCCATCGTTCTTCGATGGAACAAACTACCCCTACTAGAAGATTTGCATGTCTACGCATCTCTAGGGAATAGACTGGCGGGTTTGGGAGATTTGTGAGGATCCTAACTACAAGGTGCTTGCTGCTCATGTCGGACAGGAGTAGATTGAAAACACAATACAAATAGCAGGGCTCGTAGTGTTCTCTTTTCAAGTCTTTTGCTTCTAGAGTTTGAGAGGGTTTCTAATTGTACTACTGCTTGAGAGATCTGGGTCAGGCTTCAGAGCTATCATGAGGGAACAACACAGTTCAAAACTAGACTCTTTGAGACATACAAGCATGAATATGAGAACTTCTCTCAGTTGGATGGAGAGTCTATCAATGCCATGTTTTCTCGCTTTTAGTCGATTGTGAATAGGATGCGGGCAAACAAGCCGCAGCTGCCTTATGATGATCATGAGAGGGCTCTCAAGTTACTATATGCCCTAGATCAGAGGATTTGGGATATGAAGGTGTCCGCTATCTTTGAGTCTGCTAACTACGACACCCTCATTGTGGATGAGCTTTTCAGCAAGCTCAAGTCCACGAAGATTGACTACTAGACTCAATCCAAAATCAAGAATCCATCTGCACCTACCATGGCTTGAGTCTCAGGTAATGGCCCAAGTTCTTCAGTTAACCCTTCACAGATTTCCTTTTGGTGTTTGTCATAGAGGAGCAAATGGAGGCACTTGGGGACAATGAGCTGGCACTGGTCATCAACTAGTTCTCATGGTTTCACAACAACCGCATGAACCATCGGTGCATTGACCAGAAGGTGGGCTGCTATGGCTATGGAGACCTCGACCACTTCGTCACCCACGGCTCGAAGAAGAACAAGTACTCCTCCGACAAGTACAACACCAGCAAGCACAAGGACAAGCGTGAGTACACCTCCGGCAAGCACAAGTCGAAGGGAGGATTTGACAAGGAGGCGCTCAAGAAGAAGTACCTCAAGAAGGCTAAGGCCCAACAATGCGCCTTTCTCACCTCCCTTAGCAACCTTGACAACGACTCCGATGACAACCACTCTTCTTCTCTATCAAGCGATGTTGAGTCTGAGAGGAAGCACGAGGACAAGCTGACCTAGCTTTACTTCATCGCCGGTTCCACCCATGGACGATTCTGCACCACAGCAGTCGATGATGAGGTGAAGGCCAGCAAGGGCGAGGTTCCTATCGATGATGACACTTCTAAGGTAAGACCTTCCATTGACGATCTAGTTGCTGAGCTTGAAACCATGAATGACACCTTGTTTAGTCAAGATAAGCTGCTTAAATGTGTTGCCCATGAGAGGAAAGAATATAAGAACAAGCTAGAAATTGCGTTGAAGGAGCTTGAGGAAGCTAAGAAGCATGCTGTAGTAGTTTCTGAAGAGGTTGAGTGTGATGAGTACGCTATTCACATGTCTAGCCTTGCTTCCTTGCAATCTAAGTATGCTTCTTTGCTTGATGAGAACGATGAGTTGAAGTCTAGGTCTAGCTTGTTGGGTGCGTGGAAGTCCTGCTCGGGCTTGCAATCCAAGGAAGACAACACATACCTTTGGTCCATCTTGAGCTGGGTGTTCTGCAGTGAGCCACAGTTGGGCATGATGATGAGCCAGTTCAGGCGGGGAACTGGTGCATCGGGTGTAGGCTTTGCTTTTGGTGGGAAGGGTGAAAAAATCTATGGCAAGGTTGGTGAGTGCAGTGGTTTGAACCCAAGTGAGAAGCCTTCCACTACTCCCAAGTTGATCAAAATCACTCCACCTAAGCCCACTGAACCCACTATCAGAGATGGAGTGTTTGAAGAACTTCCAAAAGCTCCACCTCTGAAACAAGTTTGGGTTCTAAAACCTAACCATCTCAAGAACCCACTTGACACTCTACCAAACATCTCTGAGGATCCCCTTCCTAGAGCCAAACAACCACCAAGGGTGAACCATACCCACAAGAGAGTAAGCCAACAACCACTCAAGAGAGAGGTGAGGTATCACTGTGACTATCGCTATAGGGATGGTCACCTTGCTGAGTTCTGCTTTAGGAGGAAGAGAAATGAGCGGCAAGAGTATGAGTTGAACAACCAGAACATGTACCGCCGCCCCATGGTGTACATGTACCGCCTATTTAGAGGCGCAGTGCTAGGCCTAGAGGTGCAATGCCTCAAGGTGCCAGGCCTCATGTTGCGAGACCACGTGGTGGTCGTGCCCAATGAGGTTCAAGTCATGGTCAATATGATTTTGAACCCCATGGCGGTGGTTTTGGTTTTCAGTCCCACAACTCTAGTGGACCACGTTTTCCCCCACATGGTGACCACTTTCCTCAAATGGCACATGGTATGTTTGGTGTTTTTCCTAACACTTTTATAGGGCAAATGAGCCAACACTAGTATCCTTCATAGTTTACTAACCCCAATGTCGTGCCATTTGCTCATCCCATGCCTATCTATTGATGTAGGTTGTTGGCCTGGAGAACATGTGGCTTGTAGATTTTGGCTGTTCACGCCACATGACTGAAAGTTCAAAATGTTTCTCTAGCCTCGACCCTGTGTAATGCAAGGAGTACGTCACATTCATGGACAATAGCAAAGGTAAGGTGCTTTCTCATGGGACCATTCGGGTCAATGAGAGTTTTGTTCTGAAGGATGTTGCTTTGGTTTTGAATTTGCATTTTAATTTGCTTTTAGTTTTGTAACTCCTTTAGGATGACTTTGAAGTGCGTTTTAAGACTGGCTTGTCTTGAGTTCTTGATTCTCAGAGAAATCTTGTTTGCCCGATTGTCCCTTATGGCCATGTCTTTCAAGCTAATTTTTCTCACTCCTTTGGCTCTTCTCATTGTTTGGTGGCTGGATCCTCCTCTGAGCTTTGAAAGTGGCATAGAAGACTAGGTCATCTAAGCTTTGACTTACTTGCTAGGTTGAGCTCACTTGATCTAATATGAGGATTGCCCAAGTTGAAATTTGAGAAGGATTCGGTTTGCTACCCTTGTCGTCATAGGAAGATGGTTGCTGCTTCTCACCCTCTTGTGAACCAAGTCATGACTAAGGAACCCGGCGAGCTACTTCACATGGACACAGTTGGTCCAGCTCGGGTTCGGTCAGAAGGTGGGAAGTGGTACGTTCTAGTGGTCGTGGATGACTTTTCTCGCTACTCTTGGGTGTTTTTCATGGAGGGTAAGGATGAGGCATTTTCTTTGGTTCGAGACTTGATTCTTCGGTTACAAACTGAGTTGCCTAAGAATGCCATGAGAGCGATTCGTGATGACAATGGCACTAAATTAAAAAACTCTCAGTTTGAAACCTTCTATGCTTGTTTGGGTCTTGAACACCAGTTTTCCTCTCCTTATGTCCCTCAACAAAATGGTGTTGTTGAGCACAAAAATTGGACTTTGGTTGAAATGGCTAGGACGATGCTCGATGAGCATAGGACTCCTAGGAGATATTGGGCCGAAGCAATCAACACCATGTGCCATGTTTCCAATCGCATTTTTCTTCGAGCTTTCATGAATAAAACTTCTTATGAGTTGTGATTCGGACGGCCACCCAAGGTAAGCCACTTCAGGGTGTTTGGATGCAAGTGCTTCATCCTAAAACATGGTAATTTGGACAAGTTTGAGTCTAGGTCCTGCAATGGTATCTTTCTTGGTTATGCTTCTCACTCTCATGCATATTGTGTTCTTAACCTTGAAACTAACTGAGTTATGGAGACCTGTGAGGTCACATTCGATGAAACCATGCCCTGTTCCACTCCTGTTTTTCAATGTGTAGGTGATCAGGAGATTGGTGAGAGCATCTTTGTGGAGGAGGAGGATGATGTCGATTGGGGTGATCCCGAGCCAACTCCACTGGCTGCCCCTCTCGAGTTTGTGACGACTACTTTGCCTGTCCCGATCCATCTTCTTCCACTACTTGAGGTCCGTTCGAGCAGCCTCCTCAGCTTGTGCCGGCTGCACCTGAGGAGGTCCTAGCTGCTATTGAGGGGGAGGTGACTTCTTTAAGGGGGGCACCACTACACATTAAGCATTGCCATCAACCTCAGACTATGATCGGTGACATTGACCAATGAGTCATGTGGTCTAGGTCATATCACATCTCACACTTTGCTCACTCAGCTTTCGTTGCTTCTATTGAGCCTCAAGATGTCGGACATGCTCTATCTAATTCTAATTGGGTCAATGCCATGTGAAATCAGGTGTGGGTTTTAGTACCACCTCCACCAGATTGCCACCCCATAGGTACAAAGTGGGTTTTTCAAGAACAAACAGAGTGAGGATGGGATGGTAGTGAGAAACAAGGCTAGGTTGGTAGCTCAAGGGTTTTGCCAGAAAGTGGGTATAGACTATGAGGAAACCTTTGCTCCTGCTGCTCGTTTAGAGGCCATTAGGATCCTTTTAGCCTTTGTAGCTTCAAAAGCGTTCAAGCTATATCAGATGGATGTGAAGAGTGCTTTCTTGAATGGGTACATAGAGGAAGATGTTTATGTTAGGCAACCCCCTAGCTTTGAAAATCCTAAGTTTCCCAGCCATGTTTTTAAACTCCACAAAGCATTGTATGGTTTGAAACAAGCCCCGAGAGCCTGGTATGAGCGTTTAAAAGCCTTCTTGCTTGAAAATGTTTTAAAATGGGTTCTGTTGATAAAACTTTGTTTCTCCTCAAGCAAGGCACTGACACTCTCATGCACTAGTTGCCAAGTTTGCAGATACTATGATGACAAATCAAGCAAACACGAGAAGGGACATTCGTGCACCAAGGCAAGTACACCAAGGACCTGCTAAAGAAGTTCGATATGGGTGAGGCCAAGGCTCTTTTGATGCCCATGTCAACCATGATGGCCCAGGATGCTGATGAGGAAGGAGAAGCCATGGACTAGAAGGAGTACCGCAGCATGATCAGGTCCTTACTGTACTTGACGATGACGAGACTGGACATCTAGTTCGTGGTCTATCTATGTGTGCGCTTTTAGTCTTCGCCGCGCACATCTCATCGTCAAGCCATCAAGCGGATCATGAGGTACCTTCATTTCACACCTGAGTGTGGTCTTTGGTTTTTGGCCTCCTCCTTTCTTTCTCTTTATGGGTATTCTAATGCAAATTATGCTGGCTGTCGCATTGAGAGAAAGTCCATGTCAGGGACTTGTCAATTTATTGGGTCTTCTCTTATGTCTTGGTCCTCTCGTAAGCAGTCTAGCATTACCTAATCCAACATAGAATCTGAATATGTTGCTACCACTACTTGCTGCTCCCAGCTACTTTAGATGATACCTACCCTGAGAGATTATAGCTTAGAGTTTAGGCGAGTGCCTTTTCTTTGTGATAGCACCAGTGCCATAAGTGTAGCTAAAAACCCCATTCTCCACTCAAAAACCAAACATATAGAGGTGTGCTTTCATTTCTTGCGTGACCACTATGAGAAGGGTGATATAGACCTGCACCATATTGACACCCAAAACTAGCTCGGAAATGTCTTCACCAAACCCCTTGACCAAGCCTAGTTTGCACGTTTGCGAGGGGTGCTTGGGGTTTGTTCCCTTTTTAGAGAAGGGGAGCATTTGTATTGTATAGTAGTTTTGTTTCCTTTGTAGCTTAGCTTCTATTTTTTGGTTTTCTATATCATATTGCATTGCATTACATCATGCATATTAGAGCATTCGAGCTTCATGATTATAACTGTTAGATTGAAACTATGCTCTATTTGGGATGTTCTGTATGTACATAATGGTGCTTGTGGCTTAGGCTCATTTTGATCATTTGTTGCATGTTACGAGCTAAGCTGTTTTTAAATTGTGAACATGATTAACAACTTTGAAACTTGAAATCTGTTCACCACTAGGATTGGCAACTAGCATGTGTAGGATATGTTGAGATCTCTACTGCTATCATTTCTATGCTCAGTTGCTATGTCTCTTGCTTTGAGTTATTCACTTGCTTGGACAACTTGGAGATCCTTGTGCTAAAATTTGAAAAATAAGCTAAGTGATGAGAAAAAGTCGAGATGGGTCTGTACTATCCCACATCTAGGTATCGGGATGGCTTCCAATTGCACATTTGGATGAACTTGAGCCTTGTAGTGGATGCCGAAACCATTGTCTTAAGCTTCTAATTGTCTATGACATAGGCTTGGCATGGTTGCTAAGTTAGGCCTGACAGTACCGATAACCTCTCGCACGCACATGTTTTGACTAATTCTTGTGTTAAGCTATAAACTCCGATAAAATTAAAATTTGATGAAAGCACAAGTCTTAGGTTCATCTTTGACATGATGTGTGACCGTTGTTTGGGGTAGTTCACCTTGTATGCACTGTTAGCACTAGGTTGATTTCCTGCTTATACCTGCTTATACATGATGTGTCATATTTTGTTTCACTTGCTCAGTTTGAGCATTTGCTGGCACTTGTATTTGTTGCTATACATATATAACAGCACCAGATAGAGGATCTTTTCAATCTGATTGCTATACTCCTGAAGCTTCTGCATTTCTGCATCCCTTGCATTCATAGCATACCTTGAGGGGGAGTGGCAGTTTTTAGGGATTGATAAGTGCATGTGTCAACAAGGGGGAGAGTTTTGAGAAATATCCAAGGAGATCTTGTTGAGAGCATGCATTCATTTGGGAGATTGCATTTGTTAAGGGGGAGTCACACTTTGAGTTGCTTTTGCTAGATGTGTTGAGCCTTTGCCTCTTCTAGAGGGTCTAACAGTTTTCAAGCATTTTGAGCTTTGCTAGTGGTGTTGAGCCCATTGCCTCTTCTTGAGGGCTAGCTATGTTTTACTTGGTTGCATCGAGCCATTGCCCATGTCTTTGGGGACCAAGTTTTGTTCATTTCAAATGACCCGGTTTTGGCTTTTCTTTGGCTTTTAGTCATTTGGGTGAGCTTTTTTTTTCTCTTCTTCTTCTTTTGTGCTTTCTCTATGCTATCATTTGTTGGTGTTGACAATGCACTCATCAAGAGAGAGATTGCAAACACAAGGTTGATAATAGAGCCAAGTGCTTGGCTATAAGTCAAGTGATAAGAGCCAAGTCATATAATACTTGTCTCATATTTGTCAATAAAAAGGTTGTTTATTATTATGTGGTACCATGTCTTACTTTATCTTTACTCCTCCTCACATACACTATTGTTTGGCCCCATAGATGCCTATGCTTCCTTACCCAGCTTGGTGCTAGAATAAGAGCCAAGCTCTCTTCTCTCTCCTCTCTTCTCCTCTCTACATTAGCAAAAATGTTGACTAGCTTGGCTATAAGCCCATTACTGTACCTGCTCTTAGCCAGTCACGCCCTACGTTGACCCTCACCACTAACCCACCAGGTGATGCTTTCATAGGCCATCTTCTTCTAGATACCAATTAGTCATCATCGTGGCCTCGGGGGCAGTGAACAGAGCATTGACACATCTACTCAGATTGTTCGTGGTTACTTTAGCCTTTTTCCATAGACCCAGTTTAGTTGCGAACACAAGGTTGATATGTGCCCTTGTGGTTCGGATTTGTGATGAGTAACTACCAACATGATTCACGTCTTCGGTTGAGTTTGTGAACTAACCATGGCCTGAGTTAGGTTGTGCAACATGTCTCTTGGCTAGTGGTGCGCAGGTGTGGAGCTCGGAGGCGGTGGTCGATGGCGAGATGAAGGTCAAGTAGGGATGTGCCATGCCGATGGACCGGGAGTGGTAAAGGAAGGACATGAGGCTTTGACTGAGGGACCAGGAGGCCAGGTGACCAGCCGTGGTTGCTGACATCTAGGGACATTGACAAGCGTAAGTGTACATGGAGGAGTGACCGTGTTGACCGAGTTAAGACGACGGACGTGCAAGTCGAGCGAGGCTCTAGAAGACTTGGCGTCCAGGCGGTCGAGGATGGAGATGACACGTGTCGAGTTGCCGAGGACGCTTATGGAGTATGCTACTCACGAACGGTTTGGTGGTTTGGACCTCAAAACCATCGGGTGGACATTTTCCGGATTTGAGCCTCAAAACCCGGGTGGAGGTTCCGATGAGGAATGGGGCGGCACGTGGTGGAATCACGGAGGTTGCGTCAAGGCGAAGCAAATCCGTGAAGGAAGCATGGTCGTCCAGTCGATAGAAAAAGAGTTGGACCAGAATGCCCCTATGGTTAGCTGGTTCGCTCTAAAATATCTGGAGGTAAATGAGGAATGTGTAATAGCCCTAAATAAGAGAGAGGGCTGCCCCCAAGCCCTTTCACCTCTCCCATTTTCATTTTTCATTTTCTAGGTTTTCCCCTTCCCTTAGTTGTTCTTGAGAGAGGTCCACAACTAAATTTCATGGTTGTGTAAAACTAAGATTTGTGTTGGGAATGGAGGCCGTAATCTCCTTATGTCCTCTGGGATTTAAGAGCTGAATTCATGTCTGTGATTTTCGTCCTTCTTTGTACTGCGTTCTTGTTCCTATTTTCCCCTTTTCTCGTTCTTGCTCGAAGTCCTTTGATTCACGGAGCTACAGGTTAAATTGAGCCTGGGAGTAGCTTTCCATCTACATGGTGAATCTCTGTGCAAAGTTTGAGAGCTTGGGGTTTTGATTCATGCGAGCTCTGTGCGTTTTTGGATCTAAGAAGGCCCGTTGTTCTTCTCTTTTTCGTGCTCGCTCCTATTCTTCGGACGCACTGGTGCTCGGCTGCGTGGGTCAGTGCAGCCCCTGTCCTACGCCATAGCCTTCCCTTGCTCCAGCCTTTTTTGGTGCTTGCTGATTCGGTCCCCTGTTGAGCGGCTTCAAAGCTGAGCGCACATGTCCTGCCCATGGACATCATGTTGGGGATCGAGCAACATCTAGCGTTTGCTTCTTTCTTTCTTGCTTGTTGCGTGTGGTTCTGTGCTTGCTCAGGAGCCGACTGGTGCTGTGCTGCTCTTGCTGCTTGTTTGATCTACAGGAGACTTAGTGCCATGCAGGGCTTCCACCGTTTGAGCGAGTTTGTCACCAGGACACCGGTGCTGTGCGTGTTTCCAGGCCACGGACAGTCCGCCTCTTTGGCCCAGATAGTCGGCACTCCCTATTTCGGCTGCGAACATAAGTTATTTCTCTCGATCGTTTTTCTAGGTTTGAACATCCCCTAAATATTCACTTCTATGATGAATAGCTTTTATCACTGAAGGAGTTAAATTCGTCATAATTTTAGTTCTATGACAAATTTATGATGAAAAACGGTTCATCATAGAAGTCGTGTCACACTTAAACTTTTATGACGGTTTTCACAAATCGTCATAGAAGTGGCTCGATCTATGACGAAAAACAGAACATCATAGAACTTTTTTGGCATGCGTGACGGGGGGCTGCCACGCTGGTGGGTGCTTCTATTGAAGATGCTTTCCATGTGTACATACTATAGCCAGTTGCATTGGAGATGGTTGGGTACGGGTCATCTTCTTATTGCACAACATGGACATCTCTAGTTCTTGCATGTTTCAGGTTCTTATTGGACCACGTGTCGGTTTCCTGTTGTTCCACATGTTAGTTTTCTACTAGCACACGTGTTGTGTTGCCGTTGGATCACGTGTCACTTCTTCATTGGACCACGTGTCGTATTATCATTGGTTCACATGTATGTTTCTTATTTGACTACATGTCACGATGTTATTCGTCCGCATGTCATATTTTTATATGTCCATGTAGTTTGATGATTTCCTTCCACGTGTCGGATTTTTAATAGCCCATGTCATGCCCTGGCCAATTCATGTGTCATACACTGGTTGGTCCATGTCTCGCATTTTTATTTGATTATATGGCCTGTCCTGGTTCTACCACGTGGAGGACTAATAATATCAAAAAAGTAATTCGAGATCGTCACTACTACATAGATTGGCAACATAATTATTCAAACTGGCAATCAAATACCAACAATTAACATTTCACACGTCAGCAGCAAGCCACTGACAGAGTATCACCACAACAAACCATCATATGAGTCCACACAATAGACCACAAATGTTCATCGCATCAAGCCAAAGGAGTTGAAGACTGAGAGTTAATGACTTACACACAGAGCCTATTATACTCCTCCTGTTACCGTTTCTTGAATTCCTCAAACTCCTTTTCAGACTTTTCTGTCTTTCTCTTCAGTTCATCCATTAGTTCGACGAGGGCAACGATACTTTCCTGTTCACCAGCAAGCTGCTCCTGAAGTGTCATCTCCGCCAATGTCTCTGCTCTGGTGGAGCTTCTTAGGATACCAACATTCTTTAAAAAAAAGTTTTTTCCTACTTGCCTAGGAGGGGGACTTTCCCTGGCAGAGGCAGAGGACCTTGGAACCAACATCAGCACTAGTCATTAGTTGCTGCCCATCAGCAACATGTTCTGCTTGCATAGCTTCCATGGCTTCTTGCGAAATTCAATCAGTAAAACATTAGGTTACAGATAGTGGAAGAGGACTTCAATTGAAAATCTAAGAGATTAATTCATAACAAGTAATGCATAGGACTTCCTTAGCCTACTGCTGATAGAAATTACATAAGCACAATGCATAGGTCTTTTATAGCCTACTGTCGATAGAGATTACATAAGCACAATGTATAGGTACCATATTGACTGGTGTAAAACTGCAACTACAAAATTAAATGATGTTGCCACATTAGGCTCCTATTGCGTTTCCTTCTTTTATGGCAATGGGTTCAGTAGATTTCAAGGAAAGCAAATAAAGGTACTTACAACTGCTGCTCTTGTAGCATCGCTCAGGCCCTTTTTCGTACTGGTATGGAAGTCCTTGAAGACTTCCACAACATTAACATCTTCATCAGGTCGACCATGTTGTTGAAGTCCTGGATCATCATGTTGTTCATCAAGTCCTTGATCGTGTTCTGTGGGCTTCCTCTTGTTCTCCTTCAGTTCACATTGCACATGAGATTCTATTTATATTTATACAAAGGGAAGAGTAACAATAAAACACAACCATCCCTTACAAATGTTTGTAGTTGGACAACAAAGGAGCGAGATGCTGTAGACTAGTGGTACTTCACTTTTACATGGTTTCGCTTGTTTGTCTCAGATGTTTCCTATAGCTTCATTTGTGTTAGACTACAGCACAAGTAGACCATAGCAAGACTAGACAGGAAATCGATGGGTTCACACACACCTTGTTCTTAGCCCTAGACCAAGTCTTGACAAGTTCACACCACTATGCATTGCTCATGGATGGGACATGAGAGGTCATAGGATCTGATCAGCAGGGATGACATTGAAGTAAGTTTGCTTCAACCTGTAGCGTGCCTATGGTACCCCAGACTGCAATACATTCTAACAAGCTTCTTGTGTTGGTGGTTGAGCCTTGTAAATGTCCAACCTTGACTACACGCAGTAGTCTAAACAAAAAGTAAATCCTTTAAAGTTGCTCAAAGTAGAGTTGAATGTCAAGAGAGGATACCCATACATACAGTTAGCCTCTCCACAAAATTTTTGTAATGAACGACACCAAAGGGCTTCTTGTAATGTTTCCAATGTGTTAAAATTGGTATTTGATGCCTGACTACTACACCTACCTCTGAGGCAAACTTGGTAGCTTGCACTAGATCATGTGGCCTTCTATTTTCCTCGGCAACAAAGATGGGCATCCTCAATCCTCCCATTGATTTGCTTACTTTGTCAAGAAAAATTCCATGACTTTGAGGCCTCAACTTCCTCATACTTCTTGACAATAGTACTACAAAGTTTTCATACATTCAGATTGTTAAAAAAGTAACATGGATATCAAATAGCTAGTGTGAATTGATTGATAGACATATGTAACGTAATACCAACCTAGGAAACTTTCATTGTTTTATAGGTGGGTGGAGATGGGAGTTTGCTCAGAGGGCTCCTCTTCGGCATGGCTATCATTATCTAGCCATGGGTGGTCTCTCATAGGGCTAGGTAGCTCAGAGGGCTCCTCTTTGGCATGGCTATCATCATCTGGCTATGGGCAGTCTCTCATAGGGCTAGGTAGCTCAAAGGGCTCCTCTTCGGCATGGCTATCATCGTCTAGCCATGGGCAGTCTCTCATAGGGCTAGGTAGCTCAGAGGGCTCTTCTTTGGCATGGCTATCATCATCTAGCCATGGGCAGTCTCTCACAGGGCTAGGTAGGGTGCCATCCCGACAAATGTGTCTAGTCAATTCATGAAGTTTGAATTGATCCCTAGGTACAGGTGTCTGTGGTGATGGAGAATTATATTCACCTACTACTAATACCTCCACCCTTTTGCAAGCGACAACCCTCTGAGTATGAACTCCTTGAGCAAACTCTCCTAGTCATGTTGAATTCACTCGCTTGGAGTGCCTTCACCTAGGACTCATAGCAGTGCTATCTTTTGTCCTGCTGGCAGAGCCTCCTCTATGGCTCCTTTGACCCAGACACTGAAATTGGAAATACAAACTTAAGCCATAAGCATGTACAAATTGCATTGCTATCCGAACAGTAAAGCATTGCATTGCTACCTACCCCACCCCCTCTGAACTAAATACAAGATAGAACAAGCACCTCAATTGCTAGGGGTACTGGCTCATCTTCTAAATCTGAATCTGTTTCATCTGTAACATCAAATCCCTCAACTACCTCCCCTGGTTCATGGATATATTCTAAATCTTCACCGAGTCTACCCTTTGTGCTTGACTTTTTTTTTTGCCTTTGGAGATACAGGTTTTGGACCCATATGTATTCCAAGTTCTTCCATCTTTCTAGATTACAAATGCATTTATTAACTAAAGCTTGTACGGAATGGCAACACAACAGAGCAAGAGTATGCAAATAAGCGCCTAACTAGTAACTACAGCTTATATGGAAGTCATTAATCCAATAAAGCACATGTCAGCTACACTCAACTAGAGGAAATATGTAACCCCATCGCTATCTACATATCCTTGGTTCAGCCTCTACAGTAGAGCACACATCACAAAAGGAATTTGGGTACCTCTTCCTCCATGTCTATGTTCAGATCTAGTCTTGTCATCGTGGTCATGGAGCTGGTGCGACCTGCGTTGACGAAGGGGTAATAGATTTGGCTCTGGCTAGGGTTCAGATTCGGTCGGTCATGGCAGCTGTCGAGGTTGGGGGTCTGAATCTGGCTTGTACCATCATCGAGGCTAGGGTTTGGAAATGTATGAGAGAGGTTGCAGCTAGAGAGTGGAGATGGAGTCGAGCTGCTATGTCGATGGCGCCTAGGGCTCAGAGCAGGGTGGCAGATGGGCAGCTGGAGAGTGGAGAGGGATGCCTTGGGACTAGGATTTGGAGCTAGATGAGAGATGGTGTGGCTTGAGAATGGAGATGGAGGTGGACATGATGACTCTTTGCGCTTTTATGTGGCCATCACATTACCACTAATGCCCTTGTCTAAAATTGATGGCGTGATAAACCTATTTGCTACGTGGAGGGCAAAAGAGAGACATCTAATTTTTGGTGCGTGTTGGCGGGACTGCTTGGCGTGGTGCGAAATCAAAATTTTGGGGCGTGTTGCAGGACTGCTCGGCGCGGTGCTCAGCAGAGACCGAAATTTATTCCGTTTTTAATAGGAAATGATTATGACAAAATATTACTTACCTAATATCCATCTTTTCATTTTTTTCTCATGTGCACCAATTTATATATTCGATGAGTTAGTTGGTGCCTTTTTTGTTTTGTCATAATAATATAAATAAATATAAAACTAAAAGAGGATGATAATAAATAAATAATTAAAAGATGCATGAATTCGACACCTAAAATTACCAAAAAAAATAAAAAATAAACCTACTCGTTGTAGCTTGTTGCGCTGCATCTACCGAATATATTTTTTATTTGTGTGATAGCATCTGCAGCTGTTTGAACTATGGCCTATAATTTGGAAGCAAAGGGAAGGCAGGCCCGAGGATGGAAAACCCTCCATAAATAACTAAATGGGTTATTGATATCCCCATGGATTTCCCAACCTAGAAAAAGTCATGGATTCTAAGGGGATTTGAGTTTCCAGAGAAAGAGAAAAAAGCATCCTCCTTCTCACCAGTGCTCTGGCGATTCGCCGACTTGCCAGACTCATCACTGGATGAGTCGGTGCTGTACATGCTATCGCTCGAGTACGTTCCCATTGCTCGTCACCATTACTACACGAATCTCCAGTGTAGTAGTTGAGGGGTTGACGCATTTTTCTGCTCTGATAACGAGAAAGTTCATAGCTCTGTATATTTAACTCATCGCTCGAGCAGGAAAACACGCCAACCCCTCAACTACTACTCTGACCGCTCATATTCTGAATGTATTTTATTAGTAATTAGTAATGCTATGGGGACTCACGTCTTCTAATGTTTGTTGGTGTCTACGTCGAGTATAAATATCCTTTCTGGTCTCTTTTACTTTTCACTTGCAAGTTGCTAGACAAGGAAAGGAGGCAGTGTTACAACTTTGTTAGCAATTGTTGCCCATAGAACAATAGTGATCGTCCTTGTCGAGGTGAGTTTTAGTTTGTTTGTCATTTTATTCTAGTCAGGATCTCAGTCGAGGCTAAGATATGGCCTAGGCAATATTTTGTTGCTTTGTGCTGGTTCTTGCATGTTCAAGGTGCAGTGTTTCATATGTGGTTTTTTCTAATGATTTTTTCCTTGTATTTTTTGTTCTGTATGTATACATAGAGATGTCATCATATCACAACACCTATGTTTACTCCATCAGCAAGCTTGCGCTTTGGCAGCTAGGAGTGTCACCAGGTATCGTACAAGGGGTGCTTGTTGCTTGGGGATGTCATGTTCATCAATAGCCCCGATAGATTGTTGTTGAAGCTATAGTTTGTTATATGCTTGGTAAAGATTGCTTTGTTACAGTTATCGAAGACTATGATAGTGGTGAGATTTTTGTCCATGTTAGGAATTTCGAGCAAATAAAAAGACTTGGTAGTGTTACTGTGTTTGTGGGAGGAGGCTCTGTCATTTTCACTCATGTTGATCGACTGAATGCAATTTGTCAATCGTCTAACATGAGTCCCCTTGGGGAGATGAGTTCTTTAGACATTAGAGATTAGAGAAATACTACTTAATTTACTTTTATATATAATGGAATGAAGTTTTGGTGTTGGTCAAACTATATTTATCTCCCTTTGTTTCTTTCATACTTCATATACTTCGGTTGATTCTTATTACATTGAGTTTTTTTTATTTTGTCAAATTTGACAATTCTGACTCATCGATTTGGGATGGAGGGAGTAGTTGAACTTAGATTTAGGCTGATCACAACCCTCATAGGACGGATGCACAACTATTGAAATGTTTCTGCACCCTATAGATAGAATGATCCTTTAAAAATTTCAATAGCCGGACACTAGTGAAGCGATAAGGTTTATCATAGAAGGTCCGACGGTTTGAAATCGTGACTACCCAGATAGTATTGATGAATGACATGCGATGTTTGTTTTTGTCTTGTAGGCTCCTAGATTCCTGCATAGGCGCACGCGTGTTGGTGGCAGTTCTAGCAGGTCCATCGCCTCATGGGCCGTCGCATTGATGTGATGGGGCAAAGCCAAACCGCCCACCCATGCAAACATGTCAGTGGTCGTGGGGTGTGGGGTGGTTGCTTGGCCCCCAAACTATAGAAGACACAAGGGCGCAAGAGGGAAGGTTATCTGCTGCCTTCTGCGATCATCTACCTTCCCTCCTGAGATCTCCTCCTTCAATCCCAAAGCTTTTGCCCTCCACCCTACTGTGCTCTTTGCGCCTTCAACATCTCCTGCAAGGACCATGACCACATAGTGGACGAAGTTGTTCATCGATCACAAGGCATTCAATGATCTATGACTAAACACAGTGATCCTAGAGGCCGCTGACATGATCAGGTGGAGAGTCCCACCGAGAATCAAAGTGGAGCCGAGGTTGGAGGAGAATGAGGTCGTCTCTTTCATGCATTTCCATTGTTTTGGGTTCAGGGTGCCGGCGCACCCCTTACTCCGGTGGTTGCTATACTACTATAGGCTCTAGCTCCACAACTTGACCCCACAGGGGATCCTCCACCTCTCCATCTTCATCATGCTGTGCGAGGGCTTCCTAGGAGTCCCTGCCCACTATGAGCTATGGCGGTCTTTATTTTGGGTGGTTTGCTTAGCACCGGTGGGGGTCCATCTTCCTTGGATGGGGGCGTCTTGATCCAACTTCATCCCAGAATGGAGGATAGGTACCTGAGCCTTCATCGCTACCCGTCTATGGACTTGGGGTGGACAAAGTTGTGGTTCTATGTCCCTAATGAGAGGCTGCCGCTGTCGTCTTATTCTCCTGACTGGCTACATGGTGACCTCCCAGAGTCATGGGAGGAACTACCACCCCAGGAGGGCACATAGGTTGTGCCCTACCTATTGGATGTTATCATGGACCAAAAGGGTTAGGGCCTGATGGGGACGAGAGTGATCCGTACCTTCATCGGTCGTTGGGTCCTCCCCTTGAAGATGAGGAACCTCCCCTAGTGGGAGTTCTAAGGCCCGATGGATCCTATAATTGAGTCGAGGGTAACCATCCATGAGGATGACCTAGACCAATGGGTGATGAAGGTTATGGGAGAGTACACACTAGATTGTGGTAGGGGGGAGTCCTCGGAGGCCTTCCGCACCAACCATCCTCCACCAATAAATAGACCTCTCATCAGTATGGTCTCACACCCACCCCTAGTTCCTACTGATGAGGTGATTTTTTGTGTAACGCTGTTCATGTTGTTTCTCTTCATTAAATTAACTACAGCATGCAAGCAATGCTCATGCTAGTATTTGTGTTCATGCGGCTTAATTTAACTAGTATTTGGAAATTGCCTACTCTCTTAATAGGTGGATGTGGGTGTGATGGCGTCCTGAGGATTGTTGGTCCTAGAGCCAGAGTCTTCGTCCATGGTCGCGCTCAAAAAGCAGCCCCAAGAACCATCCCTCGGTGGGGGCAGCCACCAGTGATGATTCCGTCCCCTGCTGAACCAGATAGTTCCATGAGTCATTTACCTTCTAATTAGATCGCTCCCCCCTTATCCTGTTGGCTTGAACTTGGCTTGCATTGTGTAGAGAGATGTCCCATCATTGCATGCCATCATTGATCCCATCTTATCCTGGACTGTCTTCTGGTGTTGAGTCGTTAGATGTCGAAGAATACTTTAAGTTAAAGGAGTCTTACCACAAGGCCACATAATTGTACTCAGGGGCCAGTTTGGACACCGACAAGCTGCACGATGAGCTGAAGGCTACACGCACCGCAAAGAATCAATTGCATGATTGGAACCAGCTGATTCAAACATGAAACTGGAATTGACTTTTTTCAGATAGCGCTAGCAGATAATGACAAAGGTTATGATTGGCGCTAGGACGAGACATGTTGGACTCTACAAAAAGGGAAAGATTAGAGTCCAAGTTATCTTAAATTAGGAATGTTTTCTCTAGGTTCAAAAATTGTAATGAGTCCAAAAATATTTGTAGTTCAGGGGACGGATAACGAAGAGATAACAGACTCAAATTTATTGCTTCCACAGATTACAAAATATCATGGGAAGGATACATTGACCAGAGATTAACCCACTAAGACTTCTTTGGATTGAAGGGAGTCCGGATCTCCATAAGGCCAAAACTCATTGTGAACCGAGTCACATCGACCCATCGATAAAATTATACCAGAGAAGAGGAAACGTCGCCCGCCTAACATATGCTCAGCAGATTTCTCAGTAAATTGAGGAACTATGGGAAAGAAGCCCGAGGCTTTCCCGGTGAGCATTTGGAGGAGCAACAAGGAGAATGTGTTCACACATTATAGCCCTCACAAAACACTAAAACAACTTTGTGAGCATGGAGAGAAGACTCAAGTGATATTACAAGAATTCTTCTAACCGCAATGGCTGGTCTTCTTGCTCAACGAGGCGCTAGAATAAGTGACACAATCACCCTATGCATAAGAATTCTTCTAACCACTTGAGATCTTCATAAGATAGACCATGAAGGGTCTAGCAGAGTCGGGAGCACTCGAAGAGGCAGATAGAAGAGAAACATGGTTGAATTGTTGAGTCACTCTCACCAGCGCCAGATAGACATTCTATAGCCGGCCTAGAAGCACGAATCCAAGTGCCCATGAAGCAATGATGCTCTCATAAAAGTTTTGAAGCATGGGCTCATGAGCTGGCATAGACGGCGACAAACAGTAGACACCACATCAAGATTCTTTACCCATGACTGTGGACCTACCGGGGACACAGATGTGATAATTTTGGAATAAAATTTCTTTTATCCCAAAATTTGGGGGCATGTGTTTACACCAAAATTTGGAAGAAGGGTCACAGGGACTCGAAAGCTCCCAAGATCATGTCATCAAGGAATCAATTGCATGATCGAAACCAGCTGATTCGAATGAGAAACTAGAATCGGCTTTCTTTAGATAGCGCTAGTGGATAATGACAAAGGTTATGATCGGTGCTCGGACGAGATATGTTGGACTCTACAAAAAGGGAAAGATTAGAGTCCAAGTTATCTTAAATTAGGAATGTTTTCTCTAGGTTCGAAAATTGTAATGAGTCGTGCTTAGACAGGAGTCATGCATAGGGCCCGGGTATAAATATCAAACCTCAGTTATTGTAAAAAAACAACAATCAATCCAATATACAAGTCATTTACTTTTTCAGCTCCGGCCACCCCTTAGGAGTAGGAGTAGAGTAGATCTTGATGAGTTCTTTAGCAAGTGTGGCTACATCGATCCGGTCGACCTCCCCTACTTGTTGTAAGTACCGTCATGGCTTATACCTCTGTTCGTATGGCTACATCGATCTGGTCAACCTCCACTATGACTCTGCTATAAGTTAGTTATCGATTCTTGCCTAGTTCAAGTAAGGTTGCATTGATTCGGTCGACCCCCACTACATGAACTAGATCAAGGTCAAGTTATTGGCTCTACCTTAGAATGGCAGTCTTTGGTAGATTCATTAAGTTACCAATATTGCTTATTGCCTTCATTATTCATCTAAATTACAGCAATATCACTCTACTTGATTGGGATTGATCTAGATCGGCCTTATATCCTATTTAGCCCATCGTTTGTTAATCTAAAACTGATCTAATCTTTACATTAAATAATGAGTTACATTTTATCGGCTGTTTTACATCAATCTTGATCGTGCATAGCGTGCGGTTAAATCATGTTGCGTCTTGAGTAGATTTATTGGCTAGCAAAAACCATTCCATGGTTCGTTATCATGGCCTGTGTGATTCTACCTCACACCCCACTGTTAGCACCATGAAGTGGGGATCGTTATTCGATAGATCTATTCCTGATAAGGCATGACTTTAACTATGCGCTATGCCTGAATCTGCTATTTTAGCCGATATCGAGTGCTTTCACCAGCAGTTCGCATCACGAGACCGTTGAAGTAAAGATATGTTGAAAGATGTGTTAGCCCTATGATCTTATTATTGTATTACGGCCTGTATGATTTTGCCTCATGCCCCACTGATATTAATAATGAGTTAGGGTCATTGAGTCTATTGTTATTTCTATGGCCTGCATGATTCTGCCTCATGCCCCACTAGTCATAGTGATAGATGAGATCTAACATGTTTATTAGATTTATCTTTATTAGATGGTTAAATAGTGTTGAATTGTTTCTTTATATAAAAGGGGTTCAGTTGCTTATAATCATTGGCTCAGCATAAACCAATCATTGTTGACATCTTATTGCCATTGATTAATATATGCTCAAATAATGACATTTATCTTGAATGATAACTGATTCTTCTTATACAACCCAATGAGCTTTAACCGATTTATTCTCATGAATATGCTAGAATTGACTGTTTAGTCGATCTCCTTTCATATCAGCTCTCAAAGACGTACATTCAGGACTGTTTGGCAACACCAGCAAGTTCCGCCCTTAATTACTGATAAGCTTTCTCTCCTTGTCAATTACAGGGTCAAATTGACGGGCATGTCTCAAGAGGAGTGCACATGATCGACCATCCCTGCGCTAAAGCTAGGTGGATCTATAACTCCATTGAGCAGACCCTTTAGACTTGCTGCGTGTGTCTTTGGCACGGGACGAAAATTCTATATCGGCACACATTTCTGGCATGCCCGGTGGGACCCCACAATCGTCATGGCGGTTCACAACAACAATGATATCCTTATGCTGCATTATGAAGATCTATCTGATGGGGATAAGGGTATCATCAGCAAAGCTATAGAAGAGTTTTAGAACAAATGTTTGTTGTCCTACACCAAAACACGTGACAACACAATTATTCAGAAATTTCCACTACCAAGAGTTCTGTTACACGGGCAGACAAATACAACTGAAGATGAAGACAGACATTTCTTTAAGGAAGTTGTAGACAAATCTGTTCATGATGCCATATCAAGCCATAACGAAGCTTTCGTGGACATATTCCACAACGCCATGAGAGAGGTGATTCATGGATTTCTAGTTGGTCAAGGCAGACTGACTTATTACAATATTCTAGATCCATCGACCCAAGGGACTAATCAAGTCGGTACCAGTCATCAAGAAGCAGCACCATCCGGTAATGGTGATGTCCACATAGTTCAGGGTTCATCTGAACAGGCTCAAGGAACTACTATGAATTAGATACAGTACAATCCTAGACCATCAGTACAGCATGTGCAATAGCCTGTGGGGCAAAGTCAGAACAAGGTGATTAATTTTGGCACATTAGGCCACATACCATCATCAGCTCAAATAATAGCAGCATCAATTCAAAGTATCCATAGGGATATAGATCCTTATGTCTATAATCAGAGATTTCAAGTAGCAAGCTAGCAAAGGGCCCAGTAGACTGAGATTCCACAAGGGTATCACTATGGCATGGATTATAACACCCTTCACATGATGCCAAACCTAGGATACCAAGGCACATAGGATTTCATTCCATAGATGGGTCAGCAGGTGCAAAGAAATCCAAATCCGTAAGCTAATGAATTACTATTGAGGGTGACCGAGATGATAAAGAATTAGTTCAGTTTGAAGCCAAAAGGGCTAACCTTTTCGTACAAACACCCATATCCAGAATGGTATGATTTGGTCACTCTTCCAACAAATTATAGGCTCCCAAAATTTGCTAAGTTCACTGGCCAAGACAGTATAAGCACGATAGAACATATCAGTCGGTATCTTACACAATTGGGCGAAGCATCAGTTGAGGATGCCCATCGAGTTTGTTTCTTCTCTCTGTCCTTATCAGGGCCAGCCTTCACTTGTTTTTCATCATTGCCAGTCAATTCCATTACTAATTGCACTAACCTGGAGAAGAAGTTTTATACATATTTTTACACTAGGCTAGAGAAAAGAAGATTACCGATCTAACAACTATACGATAGAAGACTAATGAATCGGGCACTAAATTTCTTTAGAGGTTCCAAGAAACTAGGAACTTATACTTCTCCTTAAACTTGGCCGATGATCAACTAGCAGCTTTAGCTATTCAAGGAATGCTGTCGATGTGGAAAGAAAAGCTGTTGGGACAAGAATTTGACAACTTGGGTCAATTGGCTCAATGAGTAGCAGCGCTCAATAGCCAATTCTAGAGTATACGCAGAGATACTTGGTTCCAGAAGAGTACCACAGTAGTAGAAGCTTATGATCTATACTCAGTCAATGACAACTATGAAGATGAAGAAGAAGAGGTTGCTGTGGCTGAATAGAATTGGGGCAAGAAGACAGTGATGGTGCCAAATCCTTGGGGAAGAGGAGTTGAGGAGAGCTATGACTTTAATGTTACCAAATCAGATAAGCTCTTCAATTTCTTACTTGAGAAAGGGCATATCAAGTTGCCCAATGGTCATGTCATGTTGCCCCCTGATCAATTAAAGAATAAGAAATTCTACAAGTTCCATAATGCTACTTCTCATTCCACCAACGAATACAGAATTTTCCGGCAGCATATACAAAGGGCTATTCAGCAGGGGAGGCTCAAATTTGATATGCCTCAAAAAATGAAAGTTGACGATAATCCTTTTCCAGGAGATCTAAACCTGGTTGATGTTGGGCTATTCAAAGGAAAAACTAAGGTCCTAACATCAACCAAATCAAAAGAAGATGGAACAGTCGATCCCAAGATGCAAATATTAGCTGACGAGTATAGAGAGATTAGAAGACATCATGCCAAGCAAAAGAGCTGATACGAGCAGGGGGAGACGTCAAAAGCAGAGACGATAAAGCCACGGGTTACATCTTGGATTCTGTTGAATAAGTGGCAGTGATAGAAAGAAAAGGATTATCAGCATTGGTTAAAGAATCAAGCGTACCATCATCAACTGAAAGAAGAGAGGTATGAAAGAAAACAAGCTGAATTACATTAGAATTGTCCTTTCTTTAGACATTGCTAGAATGAAGGTTTGAAGTTGTCTACCAGACATGACTATCTAGAATGTAGCAATCAATATCGAGAGCATAGGTAGTCTTAAACCAACCGCTGGTCCATCCATGCTCAAGATGCATATCATCATAATAACATGGATTGGCGCTTAAAAAATAAAAGTGTTCATGATCGGCTTGGGAAGAGAGTTGTTGACTAGGACTGGGCTGATCATGAAGAAAAAGGCAACAAAAGAAAATATGTTTGGTAGAAGGGCCAATGGCGTCCAGGAGGTTTAACAAGAAGCCAGAAGAGAAGGGTGCAACGCCTAAGGATCAAAGAGATGAAACAGGCTCAGGCATCTGGTAAACCTCAAGTATGGCGTACCAAGCCAATAGCCAATAAAAAGCATCCATCGGCTAATATCCAAATGGCTTTTCTGTTGCCATCAGAATTCTAAGTCAATGGTGAAAGCCAACAGCCAATCCAAGTAGTTGGCTTTGAGAATTTGTATTAATGGATAATCCATTAGATGGTATAGATGGCAAACTAGGACATGGCTTCACATCGGCTGATGAATTAGAAGTAGATATTGGTCCTGGAGATAGACCTAGGCCGACGTACATAAGTGCTAAGTTGGATCCAGAGTATAAGCGGGAATTGATTGATTTCTTAAAGGAATTTAAAGACTGCTTTGCTTAGGAATACTATGAGATGTCTAGTTTAGACCAGTCAATTGTTGAACATCGGTTGCCAATCAAACCTGGATATCGACCGTTTAAACAAGCTCTGAGGAGATTCAACCCGAACGTGGTTGATGATATAAAAAGGAGACCGAAAGGTTACTGGAAGCAAAATTTATCCGACCGTGCTGATATGCAGAGTGGATATCAAATGTTGTCCCTATATATAAGAAGAATGCAAAATTGAGGGTTTGCATTGATTTCTGGGATCTGAACAAAGCCACACCTATGGACGGTTATTCGATGTCGATAGCTGATATGTTAGTAGATGTAGCAGCCGGGCACAAGGTTATTAGCTTCATGGACGGTAATGCAGGATACGACCAAATTTTCATGGCTGAGGAAGACATAGCAAAGACCTCTTTCAGGTGCCCCGGCGCAATCGGTCTATTCAAGTGGGTTGTGATGACCTTTGGTCTGAAGAATGCCGGTGTAACTTATCAAAGGGTGATGAATTACATTTTCCATTAGTTGATTGGTAGGATTGTTGAGATCTACATCGATGATGAGATCACCTACGTCCGCATAGCTAAATATCTAGAAGGCTTGTGGAGGTACTACAACCAAAATGTCAAAGGTCGTTCATTTGCTATCGGTGATCTCGTTCTCCGCATAAAATAAAAAACTGAGGGGATGCACAAGCTCTCTTCCCTTGGGAAGGGCCTTATGTCATCAAAGAGGTTACCCGACCAGGGTCTTATCGCCTAAGTGACTTAGAAGGAGTTGATGTTCCCAACTCGTGGCACATCGAACACCTTATACATTTCTATCCTTGAAATGCTCCAGATATGTACTCTCCACTTTTATATTGAATAAAGTTTTGGTCTCCATAACTTGCCTCCATTTTGTCTCTGTTGTGATTTAACATCCACTCATGGTCGCCGAGCTCCATGCTACTTCATAACAAACTCCAATATGTAATCGCCATAACTACGCCGACCACGTTCCTCCAAATCTCCAACATTATCACCGAACACGATTTCTCCAAAATCGCCGAACACGATTCCTCCAAAATCGCCGAACACGATTTCTCCAAAATCGCCGAACACGTCTCCTCTAAATCACCAATGAATTATGCCACATTTTTTCTCCAAATTGCCAAACACTTTTCTCCAAACCTCCAAGATATTTCACCGATCAGCGAGCAACATACTTTCTTTTCTGTTCCCTTTGGAGAAGACCTAGTTTGCCGATCGGCTCCAAGATATTTCACCGATCGGCTCCGCGCTCTGTGATATGGGTGGTCAGCTATGGTTCCTTGGTCATGCCTATTTGTCCTACACGTCTACGGGCTCCACGCTCAATGTTATGGACTATGGGTCAACCAAGGCTGAGAGTTCAGCATAGAATACATTGCTCGGACGCCATTTATATTACCTATATCTCCAAGTTATCTTGATAATTGCCGTACAGCACACGTCTCGTTCTTTTCTCTATGGAGAAGACCCAGTTTCTGATCTCTCCCTACATGTGCTACGGGCTCTGTGCCCTATGTTATGGGTGGTCGGCTGCGGTTCCTTGGTCACGCCTGTTCCTCTTACGCGTGCACGGGCTCCGCGCTCGACGCCATGGACTACGGGCTTGCCGAGGCCATATGGGTCAATAGCGAGCCAACTGCTTGGACTCTACTTGCATTACGTGGTTAAAACTATGAAGATTTTTTTGCCGAAGTACAATCTAATCACATACACATGCACCTTATAATATTTATCATCTACACAAGTGTTTTTTATGCCTTCACGTGTTCTAATTACACTGTCTAGAAATTATAGATGATGTCCGCCAGGCGGATCATTATGTCCCGCCATCGCTGGCCATTTCGCTGAACATGTCTATATCGCTTGCCAACTTCTTCGCTGCCTCCTCCACCTCATCCTCGAGCTACTGGGTCTCCACTTTGCTCAGTCCTTCGGTGAACCCGCCCCCTATCGCCTAAAGGTCAGTGGCTGGATAGTGGGACCAAACCACAGCAAGGGCGTGGGTAGCGGCAGTAATAACAACATCACGGTTGAAGCCTTTGATGCTCTCCCATGCCGTCTTGCACCTTTCGATGATGATGTCTAGGCACGGTGGCCTACCATCGGGCTATGGAGCCACTTCTGGTTCAACGCAGTCGAGCACTGGTCTGATTCCGGCAACCACAATGTCAAACTTGTCCCTTTGGGTTTGGGCGTCCTGCTCTAGCACATCGAATTGTGCCTTGACCCTCTGATGGTAGTCTGCAAGCATTATAAAGTACCATTAGGCGAGGCAGCTACTTCAGCGGTAACCCCGACCAGGGAATACTCACCGTTTAGCTCCTCGGTTAGCTTGCTCACTCGCCCTGTCTCCTTTGCTTTCTCCTCTCGAAGTTGCTCAAGGGCCTAGCGCAAGCTAACCGAGCTCTACATCTTGTTCTACAAGTACAATAGTCAGCACCAAAAGTAAGTGTATCCAACTATGCAGAGCACTTTCGTCGATCACACGTACCTTTCTTCTGCTCGGAGATTTTCTGCAGCTGTTCCAAATGCTCAAAAGCTTCCTTCAGTTGTGTTGAGGTAGTGGCTAGCTGCTTGGACTTGCTCTGCAGTTGTTCTTTTGCAATCACTAGCTATTCAGATAGAACTCCTTTCCAGTGCTCTAGATCCTGCGCATTGGATTCAGCGTGGTCTTGTTCGAGCTGGGCCCTCTGAGTGTGTTTCTTCGAGAGGTTTATCGCCTCTTTGAGTTTTTTGTTCTCCTCGACAAGGGGCTGCATCCTCTTTATTAACTGATACCGCTGCTCAATAGTCTGATTTATTCCCTGAAATTCACATGGATAATAATGGTATTTGATCTCCAACATAAAAAATGAATGCTTCGGATTTAGTACTAACCTCGATTTGTTTTACTACTTCGGTGAGGGCAGATTTTAGCCTCCTTATCTCCTTGGGGTGTCCTCTTCCTCCACAACTACCACCTCATCACCGTGCTTGCGAAGGATTTAGATGGATTGGGTTTGAGGTTCAGCACGAACGATCTCCTCCACCTCGTCCTCTTCTTCCGCAGTAGTAGGAGACACCATTGGGGGGCTTTGTGGCCAAACAATGGGTCTAACCACGCCCCGTGATGTCTCTGGGGGCTCCTTTAACTCCGAGGGGGCCATCAGTACAGTTGACCCAGAATCTAGTGCTTCGCTGGCAATTCTAGCTTAAGCCGTCGAAGGCCCAGCAACAACCTCTGTCGCTTTAGGTATTGTCATCGACTCATTCCCCACTGACGCCAACCCCTTGCCATGTCCAAGTCCTCCCGCAGCAGTGGTTGAGTCTTCCACTAGCTGCTAAGCACCCAAGGACCCCGACATGGGAGCTAACGGCGTTACATCCACTCTAGGATCAGCCCGAGGTTGCTCAGACGGGTTTAGATCCTCCGTCTGCCTTGCATTACATCAGATCATCTGGTCAAGTGGCAAAAAGCTAAGACAAGACTGCAGAGTGACTCCAACATGAGAATACTAACCGTTTGGTCTGCCGGTGCAATTTTTTGAATCGACGATGCCTGCCCAAGCCCCCAGGTGTGGCTGCGGTGTCGCCCCCTTATCCTAGGGTAAAGGCCTCGCCACCACCATAGTCGGCCTTTGCTTCGCCTACTGCTCAGGGACTCCCGTCGCCTACTCAGTAGGAACCTCTGTCGACTGATGCTCAGGGACTTCTTTGCTTCCCCTTGGTTGCTCCTTCATGTGTGCACTGCTTGGAGGTGCTTAGGTGCTCGGAGGAGGAGCAACTAGATCTTCGTCGTTGTCAGACCACTCGAGAACCGCGGTCCTTCACGGTCGAGTAGTCTGGTCACCACCAAGCGAGATGCCGCCCAGTTTGCGGGGAGCGGCAGCTGCCATTTTTCTCTTCTTTTGGGCTGGCTCATCTACCGCTATCCTCTTTCCCCACACTTTCTCTATCACCAAGGGTGAAGTCACTGACTGACCAACATTGGCTCCTCCAGATTCTGATGAGGTGCTAGCCACATCTTCTTCAGACCGAGCTAATCACCGGACATCTACACCCCTCGGCCAATCAACCCTCGGGACACCGGAGATGTACACCGCTCTCTCCTACGAATGGATCTTTGCATAAGTAAATCAGTTCACAGCTCGTCAATGTTTTAGGATTGATAGTCTTGGGAATACAAATCGAGATGATTACCTCCGAGGGCGGATATGAGCAATTGAAGGCTCTCATTTGCTTTGGCCAGACAAATGAAACATTGGAAGCGAATAGCTCAGTGGCCCGCCCCATGACATCCTTCTTCGTCAGTCATTCTGGCCTCTCCCAGGTCCCATCATCATCACCTCTATAGTCAAAACCCGAGTGGGCCCTCTCCTTGCAGGGCTAGACATGGCACACTATGAAGCTTGCTGCCACCAGTTCGCCTCTAATTTCCACGCCTCTAATTAGGTCGAGGAGCTCCATCACTTGTTCCATTTCAGCACTATTTAGTTTCTCTAACTAGCTCTTCTGGTTCTCCAGGATATGGTGGACATCGCAGCGGATTGCAGGGTGGCTCTGTTTCACGTAGAACCATTTGGAATTCCACCCTTTCAGAAAAGTTCTCAGCGGTACATTGATATACTCGTTGGCCATTCCATCCCGGAGCTGCAAGTAGACGCTGCCGACCACCTTGGAGCCATCGCTGCCTTTCTTCTTCAACCAGAATAGGTGTCTGAAGAGGTTGAAATGCGGCAGGACCCCTAGAAATGACTCATACAAATGGATAAAGATTGAGATGTGCAATATGGTATTTGGGTAGAGATTGCACAAACTAACCACCCAAAGCTCCATCAAATCCCTAAGGAATGGATGAACAGGAAATCCCAACCCATGCCAGAAATAATCTTCAAAGACTACAACTTCATCGATGTTAGGCATTGGGAAGGGCTCACCAAGGGCTGGTCGCCATTCGATGTTTACGCGGTCAGGGAGAATGCCGGCTTCCACCAATCTATTCAACTCTGCTTCTCTCGTACGCGATGGCACCCACTCTTTGTCATGCCGTGCTTTAGTTCCCACTTTCTTTGGGCTTGTCTTCTTTGATTTGGCGTTTCCCTTCTTCAGCGCCATCCCTCGAAATCGATTAGGGTTTGGTGGCGGAGGTTACTTTGGATGTGAATCTAGAAATGCAAGAGCTTTGGAGGAAGACGAAGTGGCAAAGGTGGGAGTCCGGGTGGCAGTGGTGTAGTTATAAAGCATTTTCCCCACCTCTTCGTAGTTGAGGGTTTTTGGGAAACCGTTCCCGCGATTTGCGCCTCTCCAAATCCTCCGCAACAGAAAGGTGGGCTATAACGTGGGCTCTTGCATAGTCACAGCCCACGTCGCCCATTTATCGCCGTTATCAGTTGCTACTCGCTGAATAATCGCTGACTTCTCCGCCATTTATTGAGGCTCAGTAATCGACACTGTATAGCCGTTGCTCTGGTTCTTTCTCCACGGTTTAATTTCTCTGATATCTCCGCTTGTAGCTCAGGGACTAGTTGCCTGCTCGGCTAGTCTTTGATCGTTTTTCTGTTTCTGACCCTAGCACCACATGACTACATCACCTACTGTCAGGCTCAGGGACTAAGTGGGCACACTTAACCTTGTGGTGAATGTGCTTTGTCTCTTTTTGGGCCATGCCCGGGGACTGGTTGCCTGCTCGGCTGGTTTTCTACTATTCTTCTACTTTCTAACCCTGGCACCACATGACTACATCATCTACTGTTAGGCTCGGGGACTAAGTGGGCACACTTCACCTCACGGTGAATGTGCGGGATTTCTTCTTAAAGACTACATACCTATAGAAGAAGATTGACTCCTACTACCATAGTCGGACTCTAAGTGGGCACACTTGGTCCACTGTGAAGAAATTTTTGATTCTGAACTTGAGCTCCTTACACCCTTATGGCAAGCCGTACTAGGGCCACACTGCTTGGCGACAGGTCATGCTGCTCGATGACGGTTCACATGGCACGGCGACAGGTCATGCTACTTAGTGATGGTTTATGCTGCTCGGCGATGGTTCACGCTGCTCGCAACTCATCACAGTGGTTGGACCATGAGTTTGACTGCTTGGCTTTATTCACACCTACTCGGACGAGCTTAAGATGGCATTGCACAATGGGTACAAGGCGCTCGGGGACTAACTGTGGGGTGTATGACCCCAGATACCCATGGCAGACCACATGGGCTATGCCCCTAGGGGTGGCTCAGCCCACAAGACAAAGCCTTGTGGGGCACACCTCTGCTCGGTGCCTCCCGCAAGACACTAGAAAGATATCCTGAAGATACTACAAGATCTATTAGGATATGTATGATCCCAAGATTCCTATAATCAGTTATTACTTTCCGGTTATCTCTCAGATCTAACCGACTTGTAACCATGCTCCCCGGACTATATAAGGCGGGTAGGGACCCCCTCCAAACTCACACAATATCATACAATAGCTAATACAAACCAACAGACCACAGGAGTAGGGTATTATGTCATACTATTGGCCTAAACCTATCTAACTCGTGTGTCTCTGTTACCTTCTTGTTCTTGATCTCACGCTCCTCTACCGATCAATCTACCTTCGTGGGATATCCCTCAGAGGACTGTCGATAATATTCTGTCGACATCCACCAAGACTACTTTGGATTGAAGGGAGTCTAGATCTCCACAAGGCCAAAACTCATTGTGAACCGAGTCACATCGGCCCATCGAGAAAATTATACCAGAGAAGAGGAAAGGTCGCCCGCCTAACATATGCTCAATAGATTTCTCAGTAAATTGAGGAACTATGGGAAAGAAGCGTGAAGCTTTCCCAGTGGGCGTTTGGAGGAGCAACAAGGGGAAGGTGTCCACACATTCTAGCCCTCACAAAACACTAGAACAACTTTGTGAGCATGGAGAGAAGACTCAGGTGATATCACAAGAATTCTTCTAACCGCAATGGCTGGTCTTCTTGCTCAACGAGGCACTAGAATAAGTGACACAATCACCCTATGCACAAGAATTCTTCTAACCACTTGAGATCTTCATAAGATAGACCATGAAGGGTCCAATAGAGTTGGGAGCACTCAAAGAGGCAGATAGAAGAGAAACATGGTAGAATTGTTGAGTCACTCTCACTAGAGTCTGATAGACATTTTATAGCCGGCCTAGAAGGACGAATCCAAGTGCCCATGAAGCAATGATGCTCTCGTAAAAGTTTTGAAGCATGGGCTCATGAACTGGCATAGACAGCAACAAACAGTAGACCCCAGATCAAGATTCCTTACCCGTGACTACGGACCTATCGGGGACACAGACGTGATAATTTTGGAATAAAATTTCTTTTATCCCAAAATTGGGGGGCATGTGTTTACACCAAAATTTGGAAGAAGGGTCACAAGGACTCAAAAGCTCCCAAGATCATGTCATCAAGGAATCAATTGCATGATCAGAACCAGCTGATTCGAACGTGAAACTAGAATCGGCTTTCTTCAGATAGCGCTACTAGATAATGACAAAGGTTATGATCCGCGCTAGGACGAGACATATCGGACTCTACAAAAAGGGAAAGATTAGAGCCAAGTTATTTTAAATTAGGAATATTTTATCTAGGTTCAAAAATTGTAATGAGTCAAGCTTAGACAGGAGTCATGCATAGGGCCCAGGTATAAATATCAAACCCCAGCTATTGTAAAAAAATAACAATCAATCCAATATACAAATCATTTACTTTTTTGGCTCTAGCCACCCCTTAGGAGTAGGAGCAGAGTAGATCTTGACGAGTTCTTCAGCAAGTACGGCTACATCGATCCGGTCAACCTCCACTACTTGTTGTAAGTACCATCATGGCTTATACCTTTGTTCGTACGGCTGCATCGATCCGGTCGACCCCCACTGCATGAACTAGATCTAGGTCAAGTTATTGGCTCTACCTTAGAATGGTAGTCTTTGGTAGATTCATTAAGTTACCAATATTGCTTATTGCCTCATTATTCATCTAAATTACAGCAATATCACTCTACCCGATTGGGATTGATCTAGATTAGCCTTATATCCTGTTTAGTCCATCGTTTGTTAATCTAAAACTGATCTAATCTATACATTAACTGATGAGTTACGTTTTATCGGCTGTTTTACATCAATCTTGATCGTGCATAGCATGCGGTTAAAGCATGTTGCGTCTTAAGTAGATTTATTAGCTAGCGAAAACCGTTCCATGGCCCGTTATCATGGCCTATGTGATTCTGCCTTACACCCCACTGTTAGCATCGTGAAGTGCGGATCATTATTTAGTAGATCTATTCCTGATAAGGCATGACTTTAACTATGCGCTATGCCTGAATCGGCTATTTTAGCTGATATCAAGTGCTTTCACGAGCAGTTCACATCATGAGACCGTTGAGGCAAAGATAGGTTGAAAGATGTGTTAGCCCCATGATCTTATTATTGTATTATGGCCTGCATGATTCTGCCTCATGTCCCACTGATATTAGTAATGAGTTAGGATCGTTGAGTCTATTATTATTTCTACGGCCTGCATGATTCTGCCCATGCCCCACTAGTCATAGCGATAGATGAGATCTAACATGTTTATTAGATTTATCTTTATTAAATGGTTAAATGGTGTTGAATTGTTTCTTTATATAAAAGGGGTTCGGTTGCTTGTAATCATTGGCTCAGCATAAACCAATCATTGTTGAAATCTTATTGCCATTGATTAATATCTGCTCAAAGAATGATATTTATCTTGAATGATACCCGATTCTTCTTATACAACCCAATGAGCTTTAACCAATTTATTCTCATGAATATGCTGGAATCGACTGTTTAGTCGATCTCCTTTCATATCGGCTCTCAGAGCCGCACATTCGGGACTGTCTAGCAACATCGGCAAGTTCCGCCCTTAATTACTGATAAGCTTTCTCTCCTTGTCAATTACAGGGTCAAATTGACTAGCACGTCTTAGGAGGAGTGCATAGGATCAACCAACCCTGCGCTGAAGCTAGGCAGATCTACAGCTCCATCAAGCATACCCTTCCAGCTTGCTGCGTGTGTCCTCGGCACAAGACGAAAATTCTTTGTCAACAGAACTTTGTATTAGTTTGATTAAACTCTATTGAGTGTGGTGTAGCTTAGGTCCTTTGGACATTTGGTAACTAGTTTCTAGCCCCTATTGCTTGCCTTTTCCTGCAGATTTCTTTCTGGTTCTCTTTCTGATCTGTAATATACTAACAGTGTTTGTAATTTCTGATCAGAGGACGTGGGTGCATAGATGTTGAAATTTTCTTTGATAAAATTTGTTGAACTTGAAAGAACCATGCAACGAGGAGTTCATCTAAACAAGTCTTGGCTCGATCTAATACAAAATGGATGAGCCATAGCTGTTGACTTTTACTACAAACGCAAGAAAGTCCACCTGCTGTGTATTTGATCTCGTAGGACAGTATAAAGTGTCATAGCAATTAGTCTACCCCTCGACTGCTGTGATTGCTTGTATTGGAGTGAAATAAGTACATAAAAGACCTATCACAACTGCACCAGGCATTCAAGTGCCAAGCGTGTCATGGTGGTCAAAAGCTCTTTTTCTCAATTTACTTCTTGTGTCTAGCCTTCCTACCGCATTCGCTTCACTCTCGGCAGTCGTGCAAGGTCTATATAAAAGGAGCATCCCCACTTACCTCATCCGATAGCATTGCATCAATCACCTACCTTCTGGCTCCCCCCTTCCCTCACCTGTTTGCATTTTACCAACCGTGTTCCATGCTGGTTTGAAGATCTAGATAAAGGTAACGTGCTTCATATCAAACAGTACTATTTGTATGAACTTATTGCATTCCATGCTAGTTTGAGGATCTTGATTGACATTTATTATAACTGAAATCATGCTTACAGATGGCAACTAGTTACCATACCATGTATGTGTACTCTATAACAAACGATCACAACTTTCCCCCGACCACATCCCTCTTGTATATTCAACGAAATGATGTTTACCTGTTTCTTGTAAACCGTATGCTCGCCTGATAGTCCGAGCAGCATAATTTTGAACGGGCCAGACATGTAACTCTTGTACAGCTATGAGTAAAACTTTTGCCTGATCAGCTATGCTACAACCAAGAGCAGCTTCAAACATAGCTGAGGGAGTGCAGACGATAAAAACCTATGAAAAAATATAGCCATCTCTATCTAGCTACTGCCCCTTGGCTACTATGAGCCTACGACTGCTTGGATTGGACTGCACTGTATACTTCACTGAATGACAGAAGGTCTGACCTGTCTTAAATATTCATTACTCAGATACTAGTAATGATGAATGTGGTGCGCTTGTGTTAGAAGCCTGTTCTAGCCATGGTGTCCCTATATGTACAAAGCCTAGCCTCACTCCTATTGTTTGACTCCAACTGTGGCCCCCACTCGGTGGCCTCCCCTGCCTCCTCCTCAATCAACATATGTCGCGTCACTTCGCCTCTCTAGCCCTTTGGCTCATCGCCATCCACACACTGTAGCTCAATCCATGGGGCAATTATGTCGCTGATGGCGCTCTCTACCGACGTACAAATTGTGATCACCAGCCAACTCACTGCCACCTTGGAGTGATCTGCGGTGACCCCACAGTCGGTCGGCGTCTAGCACTAGATCGGTTCAGACACAGGAGGACGTGGGATGACCCTATCGACTACAAAGCCCTCCTTGCTTCCTCACCGGGATACAAACCGTATTTATGGAAAAGCACAGCCCCCGCCCATGCCTTGATGATCTCACCCACGCCATTGATGGTGGCCAGAATCTAGCTGCCTATCTGGTCGCCCTATTGCTCTATAGGCATAATGACGATGTCGGCAACAACTACACTGCGAGGTGATACATAAGACGGGTCAAGTTTAAGGAAGTATCATGGGCGGCGGCGGCAGACCAATGAGTAGGTGGCTAAGCATCAAGGGTGTGTGTTGTGCCACCTCCTGGCCACCAAGGTGGTCCTCCAAACGACATGGGGCAAGTTGTCACTGCCACCGCCGGCACAGGTGCTCGATGATCTTCTGTGCCCAGGTGGCGTCTATGGCTATGCAGACAGATGGGAAAAAGGGCTCTGTATTGAAGTGAGGACTGTAGGCTTTGCCAAGAAATCCATTTTTTTCAAATGGGAAATTGGAATAAGAAACTAGTAATTCACTCTTTTCGAATATAGTGTATTCTGGTATTTGAAATTTGTCCTCAAATATAGTGTATTTTGTAGCTTTTGATTTTCTATTGCTTTTGCTTTTGCTTTTGCTTTTCTGTTATTTTGTTTCAATTTTATTTGTTTCCTTTAGGCCTTGTTTGGATGCATGTATAACTTCAATCCACATGTGTTGGAGTGGAATGGAATAGAACTTAGTTGAATTCCACTCGAATCCACTTCAACACATGTGGATTGAGATGAATATATGCGTATCCAAACAAGGCCTTAGGGATTCAACAAAAGTACTAGTACGAAATAGGTTTCCCTGTATAACATGAGATGTGTTCGGCCTAGTCAGATTTACAATGCTCAGACTTTCTTATGTGTGCAGTAAACTTTGAATAGCTATGTAGCTTCTCCATTAGGCATTAGATCGATGGGAGACATGATTGGATGAATTCCGTTATGCATATTTACCATACTATAGATTAGAAAGAGAACCAGAAAGAAACCAGCAAGCAAAACCAATCAACAGGGGCTAGAAAATGGCTACGAAATGACCAAAGGACCTAATCTACACCATGCTCAATAGAGTTTAACCCACACAATCGCTATGTTTGCGTTAACTTTTGTTGAACTTTGTATTAGGTGGGTTAAACTATGTCTAGCCCCTATTGGTTGCTTTTCCTTGCAGTTTTCTTTCTGATCTGTAGTAAACTAACGGTGTTTGCCCATTCTGATTGGAGGACGTGGGCATATAGATATTGAAATTTTTTGGAGCCTAAGACAGTCCGACTGTAGGAAATATAGACAATCCAGATCACTATGAGTCGATGAACAACGAAATACAGTGACTGCAACTATTAGGGGCCATCCAACTAGTCCATAAAACCCAACAATTAGTTTAGAATACAAATAGGTATGGACTAATAAAATAACTAATTGGCTAATTTTTAGCCATGGCTAACTAGTCGCAGTCCATTCAAACATGGCCTAAGATAGTCCGATACTTAGAAATCTTGATAGGCCGGATAATATTTATGATGAAACAACAAAATACAAATCATGTCAAGTCTTGCGCTGAGTTCACCGCCTCCATCCGATGTTTGTCTTGTGCACCTCCACCTTGAGCTTAGCTTCGTCATCCTCCAGCTCCTCCTCCCATTCCTCATCATCATCATTGCTGCAGGTGCCCCGTGGATCACGCTGAAGAAGCAGGTGTCGTCGAGATTGAGGTTGTTGTCAGCACAAAATTTGCCCCACCCATACTTGAATGACACTCACAAGACTATTCATGAAGGTCCTCTCCAAGTGCACGAACCAGGACTACCCAGCCATCTATAGCTCGATGATGCGTCGCTGCTTGTAGTCATGCACTCGCTCGAAGTCCACTAGCATGTTATTCACTTCGCACAAAAAAGGACTGATGACAAAGAGGACAATGGTAACTTACGACATTATTGGTACATTCTACGTCTTGCGCGAGTGCTCATCAGATACTTTGCTTTGAGGTGGTACTTCTTTAGGATCACTGCAAAACTCCTCGACTCCGTGATGGGTAGGGAGAGCTGATTACCACCAGCCTCAAAGTCATGCAGGTACTACTTGCGGCTGTTGGTAATGTCAAAGACCTTGACGTTAAACTATGACTGTCTGTCATACCACAATACAAGAGAGAACCCATCATGGATGTCGAGGGTGTGGGCGAAGTGACTCCATCCTCGGCGGAGGTACAAGTGGCTGCTGTCAGTGACGTTGGGGAACACCTCCACCTTCCACCGAGCTAGGCTCTGCTCGTCGTCCAAACAAAGCTCGAGTTTCCAAAGACCTCAAATAGCCCGTGCAATCACAGTCGGTAGCTTTTGGTTCACAAAGATCGACATAGCTAGATAGAGGGACAAGTTCATTCCCAATGGCAAACCCCAGCAGATCAGATTCACCAAACAGACAACGAGCACTTTCTAATTTTTCTGCATACATTCTAGGATGAAGGATCTTCAAGCACTCTAGGTCGCTCTAGCTCGGTCCTACCATGTCTTCTTGTAGCCCCGTCGTGCCAACTAGGGAACTTGACAATATTTAGGAATCCTTGCTGATATATCTCTGTTCTCATTCTCCTCTCGTGGGGGCTTTCTTTTTCTGTGTTTCTAGTGTTGTCACAAACAGAAGGAGTGCACGCATTGATGGGGCATCAGTGGAGGAGCTAACATGTAGTAAAAACCAGTGCTGAGGCTCATGCCATCTCATTAGTGTACGGTTGGGAACATCAATGCTCCTGCATCTCTGGTTGAACATGCCTTCTGTGGTATGACATGTTGCAATTCCCTTGGGAGCGCGACGATACCCGAGGCAAAGCACACTGGTTGGAAAAAATCTTTATCTTGCCTTGCCCTAGAGTCCCTGTGATGGTCTGAGCATTGTAAATCTGACTAAGCCAGACACGCTGTTAGTTTGCCCCTTGACTACTGTGATTGCTTGGATTGGAATCAAATAAGTATAGAAAAGACCTATCACAATGGCACTAGGCATTCAAGTCTCAAGCGTGTCAAAACCTCCTTTTCTCGAAACACTTCTTATGTCCATCTTTCCTAACGGATTCGCTTCACTCTCATATTTTACTGCACTCACAAGAAAGTCTGAAATACGGCACATTTGATCTCATCGAACACTATATAGTACAGAGCTGTGAGTAAAACTATTCCCTACGGAGTGCACTCGGTCACAACATTTGTATCAGTAGTTGTTGTTGTCATGAGTGGCTTTGATCTGTGTTGAACCCAACTTGTCTTATTTTTGTGTATTTGTTATGATTTGTGGAACTTCCAAGAACCATGCATCAATGATTATTTTTATTTAGAAATTTTATACTTTATAGGATCACAAGGTCCGTTGTCTAAAATATTGACTACCCAGACGAGGTGCTCCTGCATTCCTTCGTAGGTGTACACACGTGGGTGGCATCAATAGCCTATTGCAGCTGGGGACATCGCCTCCTGGCCCATTGCATTGACGTGACAGGGTGAAGCCCCGCTGCCCACCCATGCAAACGTCTAGGATGTGGGCAGGTCGACGGCCCCCAAACTACAACAATAGAGACAAGGGGCGAGAGGGAAGGTTATACCTACTTCCTTCTCTCTCCAGAGCTCTTGATTCCATCCCAAAGCTTTTGCCTTCCACCCTACTACACCGCCAATGCCTCCTACCAGGACCATAGCGGAGTGGATGAGGTCGTATGTCACTTTGGAGTCCCCAAAGGCCTTCAACACCGGCAATCCTCCACCGATAGACGGATCTCTTGTTGGCCTGCTCTCTAACCCTCTAGTTCCCCCTTTGGAGGTGGATCATCACTGCTCTTCATGTTGTTTATCTTCATTTAACTAGAGTATGCAAGCAATGCTCACACTAGTATTTGTGTTCATGATGTTTAATTTAACTAGTATTTGGAATTTGCCTACTATCTCAATAGGTGATCATGGGCATGATGGTGTCCTAAGCCTTGTTGGCCTTGGAGCCCAGTTCTTCATCCACAGTCGTCATCCCTAGATGGATGCATCCACGGTCATCATCCTCGAAAAGCAGCCCTACGAGGCATCCTAAGATGGAGGCAGCCACCCGTGATTCTATGCCATGCTACGTCAGTCAGTTCGGTAAAAGTCAATTGCCTTCTCCATTAGATCGCTCTTCCCCTTATCCAATATGGGCTTAAACTTGGCTTGCAATGTGCAGCACTTCCTCCATGGCGGCGCCATCCCCAGTCATGGGGCTTTCCCCTGGTGGTGCCAGAGAGCCATCCCATCATCGCTTGCTACTGTTGAGCTTGTCTATCCCCGCATAGCCCTCTAGTTCTGAAGTGGGTGAATCCTCAAAAGAGCGTGAATCCTCAGATGACGTAGACTACCATTAATTATTGAAGGATTACCGTGAGGTCCAAGTAGTTTTGTCATCGACCAGGCTAAACATGGTGAGCTAGACGCCGCGCGCGACGCACTTCAAGTTTCCAAGAATCTGGCCTCCTAGGCACAAGGCGAATTGGCGATCTCCAACGAGAAGGCCCAACACATGATGAACCTCACTGTGGTACTAAGCACATGGGTAGACACCCTGTAGCTATATGTGCTAGCTGCCTATAATGTGGCCTTCCCTATTGGAAAAGTGGATAATCTGTTCACCAACGAGGAGCACCTCCGAGCCCTACCGACCCACCTTTAGGCGTGGTGACCGAACCCATTCGTTAGGGGCAGCCATGGCACTGGCTGCTACCCAGCTTTAGATTGGCACAATGGTGAACCTCAAAGTGGCAGAGCAGGGTTTTCCGCCATGTTTGACGGACGATGACATCGCCTATGTGATCGGGAGTTTTGAGCCGGCTGCCAACACCGTCTTACCGAAGGTGGACGTGAACAAGATCCTACATGCCAACCTTGTGATGAGGACATGACACTAATGCATATGACCATGTTTGGAACATGGTATGGAGGGGTAGGAGGCCAGCAAGAGTGTCCAAGTCAAGAAGGAGGTGAGGCTAATTCGGTTCAAGTCCCCGAGGTGGAGGCCCAAAGCAACTCAAGTTCGAGTCTGCCTCGGCCTCTAGGACCAGTCTGCATTAAACTGGTCACCTAGGACGCATCCGGACTCCGTTTTCGATGATCCACATATGGATGGAAAGCTAATTAGATAAGGAAGCAACCAAATTGGTTTCACGTCAAAATCCCTTTGTAATCAACAGGAATCGTCAAAACAAGTTAGCATCTAGAATCTATCAGGGTGCTGCGACACCGTCTTTTGGTCCGTTGGACCATGTATCGTGTTTGGGCCCATTAGGGGGCGCATCCAGGGGGTGACGCCGAAGACTCTATAAATACCAGCCATCGCTCTCCTTAGGGTTTGGGTTTTGTTTAGTTCTTAATTTCCTCATGAAACAGACATCGTTTTGCTGCAACTATGCCGCCAAGGCTGCTTGCTGTGAACCAAGGCCCTAGTTCTTGATCTTGTTTGCCTATGGCGATTAGTCCTTTTGAATAAAGACTTGAACTCCTTCTCATTATTATAAGCCTCATATTTATTTGCAATTTCAGATTGCGTTCATCTCATTCTTGCTTGTGTTCTCGATTCGCTTGCAGAAAAGCCTTCTCGGCGAGGTCAATCGCGTTCGCGTGGTTGATAACCAACGGAGCAGTGGTGTAACGGTTGCGGGGGTCCGAATCAGTCTTGGTTCGAAGCCTAGATCATGAATGTCAAGTCTCCACCAATCGACGCTATGATACCTATCGAAAGATCAGGCCTTGTCTACATCAAGTGGTATCAGAGACCTTGTTCCCCGTTAGGTATAATTTTGTTTTCCCCTTTAGATTATTACTGTTTTTGTATTACCTATAGTCCACAAAAAGCCAAAAAAATATACATCATCACATATTCCCTGTCCTATAGCCTCATTGTGCCGTGCAATTTCGTCTCTATTTCGCGTTGTTGAGTTTGTGCCCTAGGTCAAGTTCTGGTTGTTGGTTTTAGATCGTTTTTAGTCTAGTTTGTGTTTCCCCTTTGTTTTTCATCATAATCCATGAACATCTCCAAGTCTTGTTGAGTTTCCTTTGTATCCATCAAACCCTAGTCCACGCCATCTAATTTCCTACACTTGTCTTCGTTGTTTCCATCAAATCATTGCTGTCGTGACCAATTTTGCGCACATTATTCCTGTTTTGTCCTCTAATTCGGAGTCCGTTCTTAAAACTGGTCTAGTTTTCGCATATGAACTCGGATTTCAATGTTCCATATATCAAAATCGATCAAAAAAAATTCCGGATCTGTCCATCCCTACTTTCTTGGGGTTAGAGATTTTTATTTTGGTCAAAAAGTGGTCACAAGATCCTATTTTCGTGGTCACAAGGTCTTTGTCGATTTCGAGCACGTCTTCTAAAAATTCCACAAGCCACGCCTTTCACTTGTTTAAGCTCATATTTTCTATGGTTACTTCTTTTGTGCTCCTAAGTGAAGAAAAAATATCAAAAAAATAAAAAGAAAAGTCAAAGAATCCTAAAAAACAACGACAGCCAAAAAATAGAGAAAAAAAGAGGGGCAAAAATGGAACAATATCTAGAGGAGCACATAGAGAGCGCCATTTGAGCTGTGTTTGCATGTGCTGATTTCTACCTTTTTCCTAATCATATTCTTGCTGTTCACATCACTTGATACATCTGGTACTTGGAACGTGAGTAGGCCAGCAACTAAGACAAGTACTTGGGATACTTATTCAGCTTTGCTATTCAGTTGCGAATTTTGCTATTCCTTGCTACTATATTGTGCCTATCCAAGCTATATTTTCTTCTAACCAAGTACAGGTTCGCCTTGCAACTGTTACACTCAAGCTACAATGGTATCATAGTCACCGACCGATTGCACCGCCTATTGCTTTGGTAAGAAACTTGTAAGACCATGGTAAGACGCTTGAGAGTTGAGTGCCTTGATTTTTCTTTGTCCACAACCTAAGTAGTTGATAGGGATAATACTTTTGTGTTGTCTTTTGCTGTCTTCTAACAATGACAGGTTGTTCGTATCCACCGACTTATAATGGTATAGGTGCTGATGAGTACATGGAGTGGGAAATTACGATAGATAACGTATTTGCTACTCGCTTTATGTGTCCAAGGAGGAAGGTAACAAAAGCAGCTAGTGTTTTATGACATTCTGCTTTATCTTGGTGGGAGTCTTTAGATCCTTCTGATAAACCTCAAACTTGGAATGATATGAAACTTCTTATGCGTGAAACCTTTATTAATCCACCTCCTGTTTTGACTTCATATGCTAAGGTGCAGCATTTAGAGGATGAGTCTATTGTTATTCCTCTTGCTATGACTAACCTTCTGTAGGATAATGTACATAAGCGAGAGGATGACATGGAAGAAAATGAGGAACTCACAACCTCATATGCAAATTCAGAACCATCAGTTCATAATGCACCTATTACTCCTACTGAGAACACAGGTAATGCCCATGGTGCTATACTCACGGAAGGTGAGAATAATTTTAATGTACTAAATTCTTCCACAAACTATGCTATCATAGAGCAATTGTTAGTGGAACCCTCTCTTGATTTATCTCAGTCCCATGATAATTTGCTTGAAGTTCCTTATGATAAAGATGAATTGGTTGATGATGCCTCAGTTTTACATGTTTTGGAACCAGTCACTTGTGCTAAAAATAAACATGTTATTCATATTGCTACTAAAACTGATGAGTTCAAACTGTTGTCTTCTTTACATACTTTGGGTTACATTGAATTTGATGTTTTGTGTAACCTACATTGTTTGGAGGAGAGCCTATTTAAATATGTTGATTTGCCTTGGTTTTCTAAACATACATATCATGTTATTGGCAAATATAACAACAAGAGACAATATATGATACATCGAGTATACATTTATAGTAATATGAATTCTTTTTTTGTTGTACAAGATTATGATCGTTTAGAGGGCAGCCATAATAATACAAACATTTTCTCATGATCCTCAAAGAAACAAGTTCACTTCCAAGAAGGGGAGCATTGTTGGTTGCTACCTATGTCTGCTAGATCATCTATTCCTGCATTGTCTTTGGTTAGTTCTAATCTTTTGCAGGATAGTGTTGACATACATCATGTGCATTCGGATCATGGAGTCTACATGCTTGTTGAAATTTTTATGTGAGATGACATGCTACAAACTTGGAAACATGGTCACATTCCTTCTCACAATTATTTCAGTCCCCTTTGTTTTTGCAACCCCGTTCTCCTTTATGTTGTGCAGGATCAGTTTTAAGCACAATCGACGCTGAGGATGGCTTTTCATCAAGAAGGGGAGGATGATGAGGACATGACACCCATGCATATGACCATGTTTGGCACATGGTATGGAGGGGTAGGAGGCCAGCAAGGGTGTCCAAGTCAAGAAGGAGGTCCGAGGCTAATTCGGTTCGAGTCCCCAAGGTGGAGGCCCAAAGCAACTCAAGTTCGAGTCTGGCTCGGCCTCCAGGACCAGTCTGCCTTAAACTAGTCACCCAAGACGCATCCGGACTCTGTTTTCAATGATCCACATATGGATGGAAAGCTAATTAGATAAGGAAGCCAACCCAATTGATCTCACACCAAAATCCCTTCGGAATCAATGGGAATCGTTGAAACAAGTCAGCGTCCAGAATCTATCAGGGTGCTGCGACACCGTCTTTTGGTCCGTTGGACCATGTATCGTGTTTGGGCCCATTAGGGGGCGCGTCCAGGGGGTGACGCCCAAGACTCTATAAATACTAGCCATCGCTCTCCTTAGGGTTTGGGTTTTGTTTAGTTCTTGATTTCCTCATGAAACAGACATCATTTTGCTGCAACTGTGCCGCCAAGGCTGCTTGCTGTGAACCAGGGCCCTAGTTCTTGATCTTGTTCGCCTGTGGCGATTAGTCTTTTCGAATAAAGACTTGAACTCCTTCTCGTTATTATAAGCCTCATATTTATTTGCAATTTCAAATTGCGTTCATCTCGTTCTTGCTTGTGTTCTCGATTCACTTGCAGGAAAGCCTTCTCGGCGAGGTCAATCGCGTTTGTGTGGTTGATAACCAATGGAGTAGTGGTGTAACAGTTGCGGGGGTCTGAATCAGTCTTGGTTCAAAGCCTAGATCATGAACGTTGAGTCTCCACCAATCGACGCTATCATACCTATTGGAAGATCGGGCCTTGTCTACATCACCTTGACCCTTGATCTGTGGGACATATTAGTAGTATTAGTAGTCATGAATAAGTTTGATCTGTGGGACGCCCTTGCAAAATATGTGAACATGTATTTGCATGTTAGTGTTAACTTTTGTTGAACTTTGTATCAGGCCTTGTTTGGATGCATGTGTATCCACATGTGTTGGAGTGGAATGGAATGGAATTTAGTTTAATTCCACTTCAATCCGCTTCAACACATGTGGACTGAGACAAATACATGGACATCCTTGTTTGGATGCATATGTATCCACTTCAATCCACATGTGTTGGAGTGGAATGGAATCAAATTTAGTTTAATTCCACTCCAGTCCACTTCAACACATGTGGATTGAGATGAATGTAAGCGCATCCAAACAAGGCCTTAGGTGGCTTAAACTCTGTTGAGTGTGGTGTAGCTTGTTGACACTAGAGGTGGCACAAAGATTTAGCCACAAGCGCATGGCTGTCAGAGTAGCTTTCACCTAAGAGTATTCTCAGGGTATCGAATCTAAGGGGAACATGAAGTAAATGGAATCTAAAATTAGAGATGACTACGAGTTGTAAAGATAAGAAGAAGAGCTTAACTACTTTGGGAATGATTGAACTATACTAAATTAATGAATGATATATCAAAGATGTTTACTGTGGAGCGTACTAGCCCTAACCTCACCCAAGGGGTTGATTAGGCACACAACACAATGAGCTCTACGTTTTAATAACTAGACCCGATGTGGTGGAATACAGAGGAAAGATAGGGTTGTTACCACCTGCCACTACCACAACCTATCCAGAGGCCAAGCTGTAAACATAGGTAAAGTATAGCCTAAGCACCACGCTTAATCTATGCCTTTACTACTCTGATTTGGATCCTGATGAAATAAGACCAGATCGCTGTAACCAAGTGGTGTAACTAGTAAACAACTGAAATATAACAGAACTTATATTAAATATGAAAATAGAATTACCATAGAAGAAGCGCAGAGATAAGAAGAGGTTGCCGACAAGCCTGGCTCCTCCTCAAGGTTCTCCTCTCCTCTTCTCTATCTTTCTACTCTAGAGAAATGGCTATCCTAAACCAAACTTCACACTTCTCTTGATTCTTCTACACTTGCTTGCTTCCAACTAAGCTCAGGGCCCCTATTTATAGTAGATGGGCAGGGGGTATTTATAGACGTCGAGGAGGTTGGTAGAGGTTTCTTGGCTATCGGGCGACAGTGAGGGGCGTCGACCAACTGTGTGATCTGCCGCCTTGACCTCCTACAGCATGGATTAGCTCGCAAAGGCAGTTGTATGGTGGTATCTTGGACAATGGTGGTATAGAAGGTGGTTTGGATGGCGGTTGAAGCCTCCAAGTGAATTATGGGTTGACCCATGATCCATGTGATGCATATCTTGTCCATTCGTGTGAACCAAATTGAATCAACATGCCACAACGCTCCTAAAGGACCTCTCGCAGATCACTAATGTGGTAGGGGCTAAGGTGGTGCCACCTAGCGTCGGGCGACGCCACCTGGCATTGGGTGATGTGCTAGGGTGGCCCACAACCATGCTTTGTCATGTGGAACGCCTCTAGTTGCCTTCCTCTTACCATATTTTGATTATTTTGTTCCTGCAAGCAAAATTCTCCAAGTACAAGTGGAACCAAGTGAAATCTAAACATAAATTGTTGAGTTTTTATTGATTTTATCCATTTTAGCACTTTATGTTGATGGCATAAGGTGGTGTTAAGAACCATCAACAAGCTCCTAGACACTAAACCTTTGCTCGTCCTGAGTAAAGTATGTGAGATAACTTGAGAGTTGACATATGTGACCTCTTCAAAATTCAAACATGTATAAAAGTCATTCTAAATCTCATACTCATACCCATGACCTTTCCGATGGCTAAGATCAAACCTTGAGCGGTTGAGGAGTGGAATAGTTGTGAACAAAGTAGTCATCTTTCTCCTCTCATCATACCTTAGGGTTTTGTCGATTTTTTTCAAAGAAAAACATGATTCAAATTCCTCCTCATGTGAGACTCTCTAGTCACTCAGAGTGTATAGAACTATTCCTCACATGGGCATAAATTTCTTTTGCCCATGTTCTATCCTAAAGCTTATGTGGAGCTTATAGGTAGGGGATGATAGTAGAGGCATATTTGACTTACTTATGTTGCTAAGTCAAACAATGGATCTCGGGAGGGTCATGTCATGCAATCTAACCAAGATATGTATGTGGTGGAGAGTGGAATGGAAGATGTCTCTTTCTCTTTGTTCTCTTCTCTTTCCTTCATTAGGGGGACCATGGCTATCTCTGCCCTCTCTCTCTCTCTTTTTGAATGCAGCTCATGAGCTTTTGCTCTGGCTATATTTTTTTCTTTTCTCTCTTTCTTTTTTTGAATGTGGCTAGCCATGCCCCCTGTAGAAAGACAAGGTATACTAAATAAAGGAGTGGGATCTTTTGGTGGCATGGTGGGAGTACTTCTAGTGTAGAAGTAACTCTAAGGTGGATGGTGTATATGATCTTGGTTATAAAAGCATGACACAACTCTCTACCTAGATCTCAAAGCTTGACAAGGCTCAAAGCAATATCAAATAGCTTTAGTGGAAAGTTTATATCTAAGTAATCTACTTTGGCTCTGGTAGGAATTTTCATCACATGAGGGGTTATGAAATCATGATACATTTTTATCTTTTAACAAACTAAAATCTCCAAGGTCATGATTAGAGAAAGAGTAACATTTTTTGTCACTACTATATCATACAACACAACAACTTAGGTAGACCATACTATAAATAAGTAGATCACAAGCTTTTGAGTATTAAGAATAGAACAAAATTTATACAAGTCAAATATTTGAAGATTAACATAGTTAACTTAGGATTGGCTTTATTTTACTTAGGAATTTTTCATTTATGTGAAGAGTAGATAGAGAATAACATATTTAATACAAAATATACAAAAAGAGGAGACAGGATACCTGTGTGGTAGACCGAGGTGGGGCTAGGAGCCAGCCTTGCCACGTAGGCCGACGGGTGGGGCCATCGGGCGACGGGCCCTGGTGCCCCCGCTTGTTGATTTTCACATGATGTGATGTTCAGCGGTTGCACGTTTCATAGACGGTGCTTTTCGTGAAGTCTGGATGTTGTCATGATCTGGAAGTTGTGCTTCCCTCACACTGTCTTCTTCGGTATTCTATTCTTTTATTCAAAATAGAAAAGAAGTAAAATAGCATGGTCCTAATGGTGGGAAAACACCAGAGGAAAAGACTCAAAATTAACTAGACTCGACTTTATTTATTCATTAAGGCACTTACAATGATAGAATTCAAACTTGATCTAAGCAAACACTAACAAAAACTAACCTAGACTGACTCGATCAAAAACTAAGGGAATCAAACTAATTTTAACTAAGCAAATTGAACAAATCATGATTAAGCGCCTAAAAGATTAACTGGCCACACTCTCTAAGGGAGGGGCGCCTCATAGAGGTGCTCATTCCTAGTAGCGTTAAATAAATGCTTCATCTTGGAAGTGCACGCCTTGCAAAAGATGTCCATCTTGTCTTCTATGTCGAACCACCATAGCTCCTGCTCTGCCACCCTCTCCTCCAAGGTGAGGTTCTTCTCCTTGAGGTCATTGACCTAAGACTAAAGGTTCTCCAAGGTAGGCTTAGGATCCTTCTCATCATTGCTATGCTCCATCTCACCAGGTGCTCCCATCAATAGAAGGGTTAGACGGTGATGCACAGAAGGAGTCGATAGTGACCCGTCCATAGCCTTTGTGTCACTGGAAGATAGTGGATGGATTAGTACCTTCTCATAGCACCTAGAAGGAAGCTTATGGCCCATGAACTCTATCTTCTACCTCTTGGGGTTTAGGGTCGTGCTTCGGGTGCTATCGAAGAGTGGGAGTGTATCCTTGGAGCTGTCAGACACCACTAGCTTTAGCTGCTCGTTGGTCGGAGTTAGTGTAGGGAGTTCAGGCATGAGGTAGAGGTGAATGGTCACTAGCTTCTTTGGGGTGATCTCCCTAGTGGTAGGGCGAGATGACCGGTCGTCGCGCAGCTTCTTCCTAGAGAAATCTAGAAGTGGATGACGTGGCCGAGATGGAGGGGAGTTGATGGCATGCTTTACTAGCGTTGGCCAATGGGAGGGGGCATCGGGTGACACCTATGGTGCCCCCCTCAGGATCCTGGTTGGTGGGGTCCCTAGTGGACTCTTTGGTGGTGCAATGTAGGTGAGAGGCGGTGCATCTAGGGCATCAGCGGCATCGATTTCATCGATGAGGGCGTGAGCGGCTCTAAGCGGAGAAGAAGATAGGCGACCATTCTTAGAGGGTGAGTTGTTGGCCATGGTGGATGGTTTTGGAAGGCTTTGGAGAATGGAGAGGTGGAAGGCTTTGTTGTGGAGAAGGAGTTGGTCGGTGGCTTATATAGGGGAGGATAGATGAGATAGATCCTCCCATGCTTATCCTGAGCTCCAAATCATGAAAGTTGTTTGGAATCTCAGATAATTATGAAGGAATTTAGTTGGATATGCTAGGGATCAACCTTACTTGTTGTGAGGGGCATTAGGCGGCGCACCTAGGCATTGAACGATGGCCCATGCCAGTGGGCGATGGGGCCCAGGCGGCCCAAGCCCATGTCCTGCCCTTGCATCGTATATTGGGGACCCTAGAGCCCCTAGCATGCTTTTTGCTACGCTAAAGTTGGTCTTATAGCCCATATATGACATAGGAACTTTTGGACTCACTTAGAAAGCAAAAGACATGCCATGTCAACATCGCATACTAGAAGTAGATAAACTCTATTATGTCTATCTCTTTTTAATTCTTGCATTTCGGGTTCATAGTAAAGTTTTAAACATTGACCATTTACTTTGAAAAGGTTACCTTTGTCGCTTTCCAGCGTGATGGCTCCATGTGTTGATGTTGCGATGACCTTGAATGGGCCATCCCATTTGCTTTGTAGCTTGCCATGTCCAAAGAGCCGCACCCTAGAATTAAAAAGTAATACCATGTCTCTAGGATGGAACTCCTTCTTGATCCTCTTATCAAGCCACTGTTTAGTCCTCTCTTTATAAAGCTTAACACTAGGGTAAGCTTCCTCTCTCCATTCATCTAGTTTGGATATCTGCATTTTCTGGTTTTGTCCTGCTAATTCTAAGTCCATGTTCTCCATTTCTTAATGGCCCAATGAACTTGGAACTATAGTTCTACAGGAAGATGGCAGGACTTTCCGTACACTAGTTGATAGGGGGACATTCCTATAGGTGTTTTGTATGTAGTCTGGTACACCCATAGTGCTTTCGGTAACTTAAGTTTCTGGCCCTTCCCTATTTCCTCTACAGTCTTCTATAGGATATTCTTAATTTGTTTATTAGAGGTCTCTGCCTATCCACTAGTTTGAGGGTGGTAAGGTCTGGCTATGCTATGTTGGATTCCTTGATCAGTTAGATAGCGTCTAAAGGTTTTGTCTATGAAATGAGTGCCTCCATCGCTAATGACCATTCTAGGAACTCCAAACCAAGGAAAGATGGCTTCATGGAACATCTTTTTAGCATGCTTAGCGTCAGCTGCTCGACAGGGTATGGCTTCTACCCATTTCAAGACATAATCTACAACCACTTGGATGTATTCTAAATCATAGGACTTAGGGAAACGTCCCATGAAATCTATACCCCGAACATCAGATAGCCCTACTTGTAGGTTGTTAGTGAGAGGCATAGCCTCTTGGGTGTTAATGTTCCCGTGCTTTTGGCATTGAGACCATCGCCTCACGAAGTCCTTTGTATCCTCATACATAGATGGCCAGAAAAACCCACTCTGCCAAATCTTGGCATGGGTTCTAAAAACTCCGTAATGTGCTCTGTATTCAGTGGAGTGGCACCTTTCTATGATTTTAGTTGACTCTTCTAAAGGGATGCATTTCCTAAGGAGTCCGTCAGCACTGACTCGATAGAGGTAAGGGTCAACCCATAGGTGAGTTCTACTTTGATAAAGCAACTTTTTCCTATTTTCTCCCGGTGGAACATAGCTGGTGTCTATGAAATTCAAGATGTTAGCGTACTAAGGGTTTGTACATGTAACCTTTAGTAAAGTATCATCATGAAGAAAATCATTTATAGGGAGGTTATCATTATCATGGAATTGCAGACACGATAGATGATCTGCTATAAAATTTTTTACTCCCTTTTTATCTTTTATTACTAAATCAAATTCTTGGAGCAGCCAAATCCATCGAATGAGACGAGGTTTAGCATCTGTAACACCCTAAAATTTGCCTCTTTTGAAATAGAGCTAAAATGATTTATTTATGAATTTTTGTGCACATGAAATGTAGGAAAATAAAAATTTTCATTAAATTAAAATACATCATAAGGTAGCAACATGATGAGCATACATGCCATTGCATTTTATTTTATTGGTTGAGTGGTTTTAATTAAAAAGTCAAAATGGTTAAAATGCTTTTGAAATGAAATAAAAAATGGCTTTGAAATAAAAGAAAAGAAAGAAAAGAAAATTAGAAAAAATAAAAGTATTTTTAAAGTTGTAAAGTTTGTTTTGGAAACCCTAACAAAATTGTCCATTTTCATATGAATAGGGAAGTATATTTGAAACTATACTTAAATTCGAATTGAATTTGGCTTGGGATTTGAAAACTAGAAATAGAAAGGTTTTGATTTTGAAAAAATTGCTTTTCTTCTTTTTTTTTGGCCCAGCCTTAGAACCAGCCCGACCCTTCACTCCCTTCCCCTCCTCGGCTTTGGCCTGCTGGCGGCCTAGCAGGCTAGCAGCCTCTTCTCCCCTTTCTGCCCTCCTCCCGCATGTGGCCCACCCCGCGCTGGCTCACTCCGTGCGGCCTGCTCGGCACGTTGCTCGCACCGCACGCCTGCTGCTTCGCACCGGCCCACCGCTTGGCGGCCCACTGCTCCACGCCCACCCTCCATGTCACTCCGCGTGCGTGCCCGCGTAGCCTAGCTCAGCACCGCTAGCCCCGTGCGTCAGCCGCCCGCACGCGCCCCCCTTCTCCCTCACTGGCCCACGGGTCTCGCCCGTCAGCACCACCTCCCTCCCTTTCCTTTCTTCCCCGAGCGCTTCTTTCCTTCCTCCGTTCTGCCAATGGCGTAGCCGTGCATGGCAAGCCACCATGCCCATGCCCTTATGGCAGGTAATCAATCCGCCCACGCCCCCGCTCCCATTCCTTTTACACCGTGCTCGTCCGACCTATAAAGCTTCGAGCCGCACCCCTCCTTCTCCTCTTTCCTCTGCTCGTGTCCAAGCACTCCCCGCCACCGACAATCCTCCGTTCCTGAGCTCAATTGCCGTCGCCGATGTCTCCTGGAGCTCCACCGTACTCCCCCACAACTGTAGGTACCATTAATTCATCGTTTTGGTGAACCATCACTCGGATTTCCCTAACCCGCACCCTTTCTTCTCTCTCCAGTCGCCGCCGCCATCGACCCATGCCTTCGAAGCCCTCCCAGACACCGCGACCACGGCCGTTGGACTCACGGTGAGATTCTTCACCTCCCCGTGCCACCATTTTGTTGAACGACGCCCTAGAATGCTATATCTGGGAGCATCCGAGCCGCCATTCATGGCGCTATCGTGGGACACCGCCCCGACGTGCTCCTTGCCTTTCTTTTTATGCCGACTCGAGCTCGCGATGTTCCTCTCTTTATCCTGGTGTTTTCCATTTCTAACGGCGTGGCCAGAATCATCGAAACCGTGGACATCGGCAAGCTGTCCGCCGTCACCCATGGCTGACCGCCGTGCCATGCTCTGTAGCCACTGGCTAGCTCACCCCTTCTTCCCTCACGATCAAATCACCTCCATTCGATCATGATCCGATGATCCAGAATCACCGATACCCCTTCGTGTGGCTAATTTTCAAAAGAGCCCCTCGGTTTCTTCAAAATAGAACCTGCAGTCCATTATGCATTTCTCAGTTTACGCTTTCTTCTTTTAAAAGTGTATTTTGCTCGGTTGGTTCTAAAAATACGTTTTTAGTTATTTATAGTTTTGCCATTCGATTTATTTAGGCTATAACTTTTGCGTTTTAACTCCGATTTGACCCGTTCAAATTGCGTTAGGATCATATTTACATTTTCTACATGTTTATACAACTGTGAGACCTGTTTCCAATATTTCAAATTCATGGGTAGATTTAATTTATTATTTAACTAAATGAAAACTTGTTTAAATTATAACTTATTCATTTTGACTCCAAAATAGTCCGTTCAAGTTGCGTTGGTTTCATAATGACGAGATCTACGTAATAGTAATAGTGTTTATTGTATTACTATTTCGGAAAAATCATGGTTTAAATCATATCTTGATTAATGATTATGCAACTAGATTTCATAAATAAAATATGATTTGTTTTACTTTAAGTTTTTAATTCAACTCTAAAATTGACCTAATTCAATCTATATTATTTATAAAATATCTTATATATATGAATTTATATAGTTAAAATAAATGAAGCCTATAGTTTTCTTTTCCACGTATAAAGCAAATCTCTCAGTAGTTGTATCTTTTGAACCATAACTCCGATTAGCGTGCCTCTTGCGACTGTGTGTATGTAGCGATGCGTAAAATCGTATTTCAATCTCTTTTACTTTTTTTATGATTGGTGTACTATTTTGATATAGATGCAATTGTATGCTATGCATGTATGTGTATGGATGTTTGTGTGGTGTTCTACGATTACGTCCAGTCGGTGAGATACACGTGATGATCCAGAAGAAGAACAAGGACGTTGAAGATTAAAGCTTACCGAAGGATCAGTATTTAAGGCAAGTGTACCAAAGGCCCCTTGTTACCTATGAACTATTACCATTCATATTCATGCATGTGTCTAATTTGAAATACCTTTAAGGACTTTACCTAGATGATTACTTGTACCACATATCCTTGATACCTAATGTCGGGGACCTAATACCAGGGTACCCTAGAAGGTGGAACCGATAACCACCGAACGTGAAAAACTTCTGGACGCATAAGGGCTCCATGTCATCCCTTGTTCGAGTGACAGGAGTTCGGTTCCGCCTCGCCCGACACCTTTGGGACGGGCTCGGTCTCGCCCGAGGGCCGAGGGATAAACTCCATCTCGCCCGACGCCTTGAGGGCGGGCTCGGTCTCGCCCGAGGGCTGAGGGATGATTTTCGTCTCGCCCGACCCCGGAGGGGCGGGGTCAGCCTCATCCGACGCCTTTGTGGGATAACCCTGCCTCGCCCCAAAAGCTCAAGGCTAATCTCCGTCTCGCCCGACGCCTATAGGGCGGGCTCGGTCTCGCCCAAAGGCAAAGGGATGGATTCCGCCTCGCCCAATCCCGAAGGGATAGGGTTAGTCTCACCCAAGAGATAGGGATTGGTCTCCGCCTCACCCGACGGCCCAGAACGAGCCTCGCACTGATCGATATCTATCCCTCATAATGATGGGTACATGACGAGATAAGATGTTCGGGTCAACCATGGCTCCAACGACCATACCCTGCGCCCTGGCAGGAAAAGGACTACCAAGGAACGACAGGACTGATGCTTTAGACCCTTCCAGGCGCCGTAGAGCCCAAAAGGTATTACAGGTGCGTGCATCTCACCCTGTAGAGTTGTAGGCGCCGTCTTCAGCTCTGGGACACGGAACCCAACGAAGATATACGACAACCGCTACGCTCCAAAAACGGATTTGCTATCTCCACGAACGATGGATATTCCATCACCACGCTGTGGACCCGAGGGAGCGGTGCCCTATTCCCGATCCCTCAGGTCCTCCTAGTCAGAAGGCCTTGGCCACGGCGCTACACCGGACCCCGACCCCGAATTCTCCCAACAAGGAATCATGGGAACCAGAAGGCGTGCGGAGCAAGGCTGGAGGGAGGCTCATAAGTCAAAACCACTGTACTATAGCCCATACCCTACGGGCAGCATTCTGTGATTAATCTGACATCCTACAGAGACATCGACAACATGGTAAGCACTTATCTTCCTTCGCACTCATCAGAATGGAGGACCTGACTAGGTAAACGTGAGCCACATGACTAAGTAGAGTACACATCCTAGAGCCCTCACCCTTGTAAAGCCAGCCCCTTCATCTATAAAAGGGGATGCGCTTCCTCCATTAGGGAGGACGGAAAAAATAGGACCGAACAATAGAACGCACTCACACACACATTCAAGCAGCTACGAAGCTCTTGACCATCTTTCAATCCTTCGATCAGAGACTTGGGACCAGTCCCTCTCTCGCCAGTTTGTATCCCTTACTACAGACCATTCATGGTGCTAATAACACAAGCAGCAACAAACTGGACGTAGGGATGTTCTGCCCGAACCAGTATAAATCCTGTGTCCTTTAGCGCACCATCCGAGCCTAACGCGCATTACTATAAATTTACTTGCCGGTGCTTGTACAAAACACCGATAGTTGGCGCGCCAGGTAGGGGCTTTGCGCGTTCCAAATCAGGTCTCGGATGGCCACCCATGCAATCACCTGGGCCCCGGGCGCACACGTGCGTTTCGGCGACCTAGATTTCATCATCACATTAGGAGGAGAGCTGGCGCTGACTCGCTCAGCCGCCCCATCTCCCCCTTCCATCAACCTCAGCCGTCTTAGGCTTGAGGGCCCATCGGGCAACTCCCAGGGAGTCCCGTCACCCAAGGAGGCCTCTCACAATGCCACCATGTGTCCGGAAGGGTCCGTATGGAGCACCCCGATAGCGTTTCCGTTCGGTCTCCGCAACGTTGCGGCAACCGCTGGCCGCCTTCTAGCACTACGTGTGGTTCAACCACCCACGGACATCGAGTTCATGGGGGCGATTGAGCGGGATACGGAGACCCTCTACGAGCTCCTCAACAAGGAGCCTGTATCACTCTCTAGCTCAGATTCCAGTAGGGGGAGCCACCACCCTTCCTGGGAATGCTACATGACGCAGACCCCCAAGGGTCACGTCAAAAGCGCCTCTATGGAAGAGGCCACCCCTACAAACAATCCTGACAGCAGATTCGAGGAAGAGGGGATAGCCCCATCTCACCTGAGGATGGAGCAGCTAAGGGCTCGTCAACAAGAGCTCGATGAGGCCGGGCAAGGGCTCGCACGGGAATACGCGGACATCAATCGCGAGATTGAACGCCGCAAAGACGGGGGGCATGCGCGCGCCACAGCCCGCACCGTACATCAAAGGATCCTCACCGACGATGGGGCCTTTCCTCACTTTGCCCAAGCCAGCCAGAACATCGCCGCAGCAACCGCCTTGCTGCATGGCCTTCCGGAGGCCGTGACGTCCGAGGATTGACGTGCTTATTGGGAGATTCGCACGTTGCTCGAGCGTGCAGCAGCGCAGCAGGCAGAAAGTTCGTTGTCTCAACGATGCGAACCCGACACCAGCCAGCGCGCGCCCTCAGTGCGCCCCACCAAGGACGCATCCATACACCAAACACCGCCAGCCGGAGGGCAGCCCTCCGTCGTCCCTGTACATCAATGCCTTGGCCATGGCCACGACGTACGCAGCATCATCGATGCCCGGAAACATGCCCACGGCGACGAGGGAGAAGCAGCGCGTCATGGCTATCATCCCCGACATGGCGGGCGTTACGACAGCAACGAGGACCGAAGCCCGAGCCCCGTCCTGCCAGGCCCTCAGGCCTTTGGCCAGCACATCCTCAACGCTGCGTTCCCCCTAAGGTATCGACCGCCTACGAACATTCCTAAATATTCTGGCGAAACAAATCCCGGGCTTTGGCTCGAAGACTATCGGCTTGCATGTCAGGCCGGTGGTGCGAGTGATGATAATTTTATTATTCGCAATCTCCCGCTGTTCTTGGCCGACTCGGCGCGAGCATGGCTAGAGCACCTACCATCCAATGCTATTTAGAGTTGGGCGGATCTGACTGAGATCTTCGTGGCTAATTTCTAGGGCATGTACAAACGCCCTAGAAACCCATGGGACCTCAAGAACTGCCGTCAGAAGGCTGATGAAACCCTCCGCGGGTACATCCGGCGCTTCTCCCGACAGTGCAACGAGCTCCCGAACATCGCCGACGCCGACGTAATAGGAGCCTTTCTGTCCGGAACAACCTACGAATCCCTGGTCCACAAGCTAGAACGCAGGGGCCCGCGAACCACCAAGGAACTTCTGGACATCGCCACCAGTCACGCCTCTAGAGAGGAGGCGGTCGGAGCCATCTTTGATCGCTCCGACGGAAAGACAAGGCGGGACGAGGACGCCAGCGAAGGCGCCTCCAACCGCCCCGCCAAAGGGAAAAATAAGAAGCAACGGCGCGACAACTCGCTAGTGGCCGCTGCCGACCGCAAAGGTGGCCGGAAGCCCGCGGAGGGCACTCTGAACCACTTCGAGAAAATGCTCGAGGGGCCATGCCCAAACCACGCCTTCCCAGCCAAGCACCTATACAAGGAATGCGGCCTTATGCGCAAATACTTGGCCGGGGGCCTGAACAAGGGGAGCAGGGGAAGGAGCCTGTTCCCACCACTGACGACACTGAGGAGAAGGATAACGCCTTCCCAACGCCGACTGGTGCCCTCATGATCTTCAAAGGATCAGTGGCCTATGACTCCAGGTGCCGCCAGAAGGTCACACGTCGAGAAGTCTATACCGCTGGACCGATCACGCCAGCTTTTCTCCGGTGGTCGGAATCCGCCATAACCTTCGATCGGACCGACCATCCGGATGCCATCCCACACCCGGGAAGGTATCCCCTTGTCGTCGACCCGATCGTCGGTCCAAAGCGGCTCACCAAGGTACTGATGGATGGGGGCAGTGGCCTCAACATCATGTATGCCAAGACGCTCGACGAGATGGGCGTCGACCGAACGCACCTCCGTCCCGTCCGAGCACCTTTCCATGGCGTCGTACCTAGAAGGCAAGCCATGCCACTAGGGCAGATTGACCTGCCCGTCACTTTTGGGGATCGATCCAATTACCGGACTGAGACCCTCACCTTCGATGTAGTGGGGTTCCTGGGGACTTTCCATGCCATTCTGGGGTGACCATGTTGCGCGAAGTTCATGGCCATACCCAATTACACATACCTAAAGCTGAAGATGCCAGGCCCCCGTGGGATCATCACCATCGGCACCTCCTTCCAGCGTGCTTACGAGTGTGAGGTCAAATGCTGTGGACATGCATCCGCGGTCATCGCATCCGAAGAGCTCGCCACTCTCAGGGAGGAGGTCATCAAAGGGACACCCGACGCAAAGAAGTCGTCTGGATCATTCGAATCGGCAGAGGGCTCCAGGGACGTCCTCTTGGATCCCAGTAGCTCCGAGGGCAAAAAAGTCCGAATCGGGACCGTGCTCTCCTCCGCATAGGAAAGCGCGCTCGTCGACTTCCTCCGCGCCAACAAGGACATCTTTGCGTGGAAACCCTTGGATATGCTGGGCATCCCGAGGGAGGTCGCCGAGCATACCCTCCAGATCCTCCCAGGCTCCAAGCCAGTGAAACAACGCCTGCGCCGCTTCGACGAGGAGAAACGCAGGGCCATCGGCGAGGAGATAGCCAAACTACTGGCCACAGGATTCATTAAGGAAGTATACCACCCAGAGTGGTTAGCAAATCCTATTCTTGTCCAGAAAAAGAGCGGGAAATGGAGAATGTGTGTTGATTATACTGGCCTCAACAAAGCATGTCCAAAGGATCCATTTCCTTTGCCACGAATAGACCAAATAGTCGATTCCACCTCGGGGTGCGAAACCCTCTATTTCCTAGACACATACTCAGGCTACCATCAAATCGCGATGAAAGAGTCCGACCAGCTCGCGACATCTTTTATCACGCCCTTCGGATCATTTTGCTACGTTTCAATGATGTTTGGTTTGAAGAATACTGGGGCAATGTACCAGCGTTGTATGCTTAGTTGCTTTGGAGACCTCATCGGACGAACCGTTGAGGCCTATGTCGACGACATCGTAGTTAAATCCAAGCGGGCTGACCACCTTGTCGCCGACCTTGAACGCACCTTTGCAAAACTCCGGGCGAACGGCATCAAGCTCAATCCCGAAAAATGTGTTTTCGGGGTCCCAAGGGGCATGCTGCTCGGCTTCATCGTCTCCGAGCGTGGCATCGAAGCCAACCCAGAGAAGATATCAGCCATCATGAGGATGGGCCCGATCCAAAACATAAAGGGGGTTCAGCGAATCACCGGGTGCCTTGCCGCCCTCAGCCGATTCATTTCACGCCTCGGTGAACGAGGACTCCCCCTTTATCGACTCCTAAAGAAAACTGACCGCTTCGAGTGGACAACCGAGGCTCAGGAGGCACTTGACATGGTTAAACGATTTTTAACTAAGCCACCAGTCCTAGTTCCTCCATGCGATGGAGAATCTCTCCTACTATATATATTGGCCACCACCCAAGTGGTTAGCTCTGCCTTAATAGTAGAGCGAGAGGAAGAGGGGCACGCCTTCAAGGTGCAACGCCCTGTATATTTCATCAGCGAGGTGTTATCCGACTCTAAAACCCGCTACTCCCAGATCCAGAAACTCCTCTACACCGTCCTCATCACCAAAAGGAAGCTACGCCACTACTTCGAGTCACACCCCGTGACAGTAGTGATGTCGTTCCCCCTCGGCGAGGTCGTTCATAGCCATGACTCTACGGGAAGAACCGCAAAGTGGGCACTCGAGCTGATGGATCAGGGCATTTCTTATATCCCCCGAACGGCGATCAAATCTCAGGCACTAGCTGACTTCATCATGGAGTGGACCGAGGTCCAGATGCCACCAGTAGCCGTCGATCAAGAGTACTGGATAATGTACTTCGACGGATCACTGATGAAGAAGGGCGCCGGAGCAGGACTAGTCTTTGTATCCCCCCTCGGGGTACACATGAGGTACATGGTTCGGCTTCATTTTCCCTCATCAAACAATACTGCAAAATACGAAGCGCTCATCAATGGCCTACGAATCGCCATCGAGCTGGGCATCCGACGCCTCGACGTCAGGGGCGACTCTTAGCTGATCGTCAACCAGGTCATGAAAGAATCAGGCGGCCACGATACCAAGATGGAGGCGTACTGTCAAGAGGTCCGACGCCTAGAGGACAAATTCGACGGCCTTGAACTCAATCATATCCCCAGGCGCCTCAACGAAGCGGCCGACACACTCGCAAAAGCAGCATCCAGCTGAGAGCTAGTTCCAATAGGCGTCTTCGCCAGTGACCAACACAAACCCTCGGTACGCTACGCGGGGTCAGAACAAGCCGATGATGGCCCTTCTAGTCCGACCCCCAAGGCCGATCCGCCAACTGTTCCTCCCGACCCCGAGGTCATGGAGCTTGAAGAAGACCAATCCCTAGAGTCCGATCCTCCCAATGACTGGAGAACGCTTTACCTCGACTATCTCCTCCACGACGTACTACCGACCAACAAGACAGAAGCCCGACAGCTCGCGCGACGTGCTAAATCCTTCGTTCTTGTAGAGGGTGAACTCTACAAATGAAGTCACATCAGAATCCATCCCTGGCGCACCGTAGTAGCCGATGCCGAGCAAATTGTACGCACCTGTGAAGGGTGCCAATACTACGCTCAGCAAACACACCTCCCGGCCCAGGCTCTCCAGATGATCCCCATCACGTGGCCCTTCGTGGTCTGGGGGCTTGACCTGGTTGGGCCACTTAAAAAGGCGCCCGAGGGCTTTACCCACCTGCTTGTCACCATAGACAAGTTCACAAAATGGATTGAAGCTCGGCCAATATCCACAATCAAATCCGAGCAAGCTGTGCTGTTCTTTCTCGACATCATCCATCGCTTTGGAGTACCAAACTCCATCATCACAGACAACGGCACTCAGTTCACCGGTAGGAAATTCATTCATTTCTGTGATGAACAACACATCCAAATCGATTGGGCAGCCGTCGCGCACCCCCAGACGAACGGACAGGTCGAGCGCGCAAACAGCATGCTTCTTCAAGGCCTCAAACCCAGAATTTTCAACCGGTTGAACAAGTTCGGCGCGCGTTGAAGGGCGAGACTCTTCTTGGGCACCAGCCCCAGGGGGTGACCCATCCGCAAGAACCTACACAAAGGTAATAACCGTTAAGTCAAAATAAAAATGAAAAAAGGATGAAAACAGAGGAATCAAGAGCTTACGTTGACGTCCTCGGCCGGCAGAAGCGTTTTGGGGACGGATCCCCAGATCCCTGCCCTAACTCGTCCGGATGGGACCGTTTCATGCCTGCCCCCTGCTCCGGGGCAGGGGGGTTCATCTCGTCGGGTGCGGCGCTGGGGTCGCTCCCCTCCATCATCTCATCGGGCGCGGCACCGAAGCCGTCCCCCTCCATTATCTCGCGGGGCACAGCACCGGAGCTGCTCCCCTCCATCACCTCGCAGGGCGCGGCATCAGAGCCGGGCGCGGCTCCGGTGCCACCCTCCTCCACGATCGCCTCAGGGCCGGCGGCAGCAAGCCCGGCGTCCCCCGTCCACCGATCCTCGGCCGGCACGCCGTGCGAAGCGGTGGACTCGCCGGCCTCCACTGACCTCATTGATTCACTTCCCTCTGCATGAAAAGCGAAGGGCCCCTGCATGAGTGGGTGGCCACTTGTCAGCGTTTCCTCATCCTCCAGGATGCCCCAATCCATGTCGATGGCTACCTCGTCGTCGTCATCGTCATCATCATCATCATCGTCATCCTCACTGCTCACGTCCTCTCCCCGATCCCGTGCCTCCTGCTTCAGTCATTTCGCCTTCTTCATCTCCTCCTTTGCTTTCTTGTCCCGCTCGGCCGCGAGTCGATTCGCCGCCGCCACAACCTTGTCCTTCGGCAGCGAAGCCGGACTATCCTTGAAGACTAGCCCCCCCGGCTAGCCCCAACATCACAAAAGCAAGTATTAAAAAAGAGATTCAGGAGAAAGAAAAGAGTGTGGGAGAAGAGGGCTTACGAATTCGAAGAACCCAGGCTCCGGCCACATTGGAGGATGCCCGGGCACCGGATACACGATGTCGAGGACCCTGCCGGCGGAATCCTTCGTCGGCTCCATCACCTCCTTGATACGCTGCGCCACTTCCGAATAAGGGAGCGCCTGGTCAACGAGCACTGTCCCCTCGAACGATATCCCAAGCATCATCCAATGCAGGGGAAGCACACGCACCATCAGTGGTGCCACCCTCCTCGCGTGGTAGGCGCCGATAATCCCCGACCCCTTTACACCTCGACCCTTTAGGGCATGGAGGGCGAAGAGAAGGTCAGAGATATGTTTCTTGTCTTTAGACTAGACGCCCCAGCCCCACGACTCCGGAGCATCCACAATAAGACGTCCGGTGTACTTCGGTAGGGTGGCACTCACATCATCCCTAACATAAAACCACTGCGAATGCCATCCCTTGTTGGATGTAGCCAGACGCATGTACGGGTAATCCTTCGATCGGGTATGGCGCAGATGAATGCTGGCACACCCCATCGGCGCGTTCACTTCTTCCCCCCCAATCTTCCTCTTCGACAGACTAATGCTAAAGAAATACCGCCACAGATCAAAATGGGGATCGATCCCCAGGAAACCCTCGCACAGGGCAACGAACGCCGCCATATGCTGAATCCCATTGGGAGTGAGATGCTGCAGCTCTACCTCATAGTAATCTAATAGCCCCCGAAGGAATCTATGCGCGGGTACCCTGAATCCCCGCTCATGGAAGATGGCAAAGGAGACGACATACCCTTCAGGCGGCACCGGCTCACCCTCATCGCCGGGGAGTAACCACTCCTGGACGGCAGATAGTGGGCGGAGAAGGCCACGGCGGACGAGGCCCTCTAGACGCCGGGAAGTGATGCTTGATTTGCCCCACAACTCCATTGAAGCAGTAGGGGGGAAGGGCAGGCGCGAGCTTAACGGTGGCTGGAACACGAACGCAGGCCGGTCGACGGTGGTGATGCGGGCGTGAGAGGCTGGGAAGATTGGCGGCGGATGTTTCAGAACGCAAAGGAAGGGGAGCGAAATACGGGACCCTGGGGGCGAACCCCGCGCTTTTATAGGGGGCGACGGACGTGAGAAGGGCAACCGTCTGCCTCGATCTCTAGGCCTGCCATGCGTGCCACCGCGTCACGTCGCGGGACACACGCCTGCAATCCCTATCCTCTCATCCCAAAAATCTCGGCGGACAGTTCGCCTTCCCCAAGCGAATCCGGACTCTCTACCCACCGGGGAAGCGCAAGCCACAAAGGCCTGTTCTTTTCTCTTTAGCCCACCTAGGGCCCAGCAACTCGCCGGCCGGCCCAACTAAGAAGGAATCCATGAACAATCCGCCACCAAGGGCAGAAGCACCAGTTAGGACGGCCCCGAATCAGTCCCTAGCGAACGGGACGCCACGACCCACTCGGAAAAACACCCTATTGATGAAAAACTAAGTCCTTCAGCCTTACCCGCGAAGGGGCCGATACAACCCCCCAGGCGACTCTACTCGAGTCACCCGGGGGCTCGGGGGCTACACCCATCGGGTGCGCTCGTGCGCACCCTTCGGCAAATTAGCTTCGACGAAATCAAAAACAGCCTCCAGGCGGTTCTACCCGAATCACCTAGAGTCTCAGGGGCTACTGTCGGGGACCTAATACCAGGGTACCCCAGAAGGTGGAACTGATAACCACCGAATGTGAAAAACTTCTGGACGCATAAGGGCTCCATGTCATCCCTTGTTTGAGTGACAGGAGTTCGGTTCCGCCTCGCCCGACACCTTTGGGACGGGCTCGGTCTCGCCCGAGGGCCGAGGGATAAACTCCGTCTCGCCCGATGCCTTGAGGGCGGGCTCGGTCTCGCCCAAGGGCTGAGGGATGATTTCTGTCTCGCCCGACCCCGGAGGGGCAGGGTCAGCCTCACCCGATGCCTTTGTGGGATAACCCTGCCTCGCCCCAAAAGCTCAAGGCTAATCTCCGTCTCGCCCGACGCCTATAGGGCGGGCTCGGTCTCGCCCGAAGGCAAAGGGATGGATTCTGCCTCGCCCGATCCCAGAGGGATAGGGTTAGTCTCGCCCAAGAGATAGGGATTGGTCTCCGCCTCACCCGACGGCCCAGAACGAGCCTCGCCCTGATCGATATCTATCCCTCATAATGATGGGTACAGGATGAGACAAGACGTTCGGGTCAACCATGGCTCCAACGACCATACCCTGCGCCCTGGCAGGAAAAGGACTGCCAGGGAATGACAGGATTGATGCTTTAGACCCTTCCGGGCGCCGCAGAGCCCAAAAGGTATCACAGGTGCGTGCATCTCACCCTGTAGAGTTGTAGGCGCCATCTTCAGCTCTGGGACACGAAAGCCAATGAAGATATATGACAACCGCTATGCTCCAAGAACGGATTTGTTATCTCCACGAACGACGGATATTCCGTCACCACGCTATGGACCCAAGGGAGCGGCGCCCTATTCCCGATCCCTCAGGTCCTCCCAGTCAGAAGGCCTTGGCCACGGCGCTACACCGGACCCCGACCCCGAATTCTCCTAACAAGGAATCATGGGAACCAGAAGGCGTGCAGAGCAAGGCTGGAGGGAGGCTCATAAGTCAAAACCACTGTACTACAGCCCATACCCTGCGGGCAGCATTCTGTGATTAATCTGACATCCTACAGAGACATCGACAACATGGTAAGCACTTATCTTCCTTCACACTCATCAGAATGGAGGACCTGACCAGGTAAATGTGAGCCACATGACTAAGTAGAGTACACATCCTAGAGCCCTCACCCTTGTAAAGCTAGCCCCTTCATCTATAAAAGGGGATGCGCTTCCTCCATCAGGGAGGACAGAAAAAATAGGACCGAACAATAGAACGCACTCACACACACATTCAAGTAGCTACGAAGCTCTTGACCATCTTTCAATCCTTCAATCAGAGACTTGGGACCAATCCCTCTCTCGTCAGTTTGTATCCCTTACTACAGACCATTCACGGTGCTAATAACACAAGCAGCAACAAACTGGACGTAGGGACGTTCTGCCCGAACCAGTATAAATCCTGTGTCCTTTAGCGCACCATCCGAGCCTAACGCGCATTACTATAAATTTACTTGCCGGTGCTTGTACAAAACACCGACACCTAAGGTTTTCGGTAGGCATTTTGGATAGATGCTGCAGCGCTAAATATAAAATAATTATTAAACATGACTAAAGGCTATATGCACTATGATAAAATGGAGCCTTTTAGTAACAGATAGGGGGCTAGAGTACGGAGTTGAGTACTCTAGTGCCTCTCCATAAGGACTTAATCCTAAAGCGACAACCCAGGAGGTTCCGTACAACCTCAAGTGTCATATGGCTCTGACTTTAACCTGTTAACTAGATTGTACTAGCTCATCTATAGCTCCAGTAAGGGTAAGAGGGTATCTTTCCTTTTTCTGCTAGGGTGAGTACCGTGCTGTGATGCCCACGTGTGCCACTCCTTTGTAGCTATGCCTTGTTAGTGCAACTAGCTAAGTGTTTCATAATGAAACCCTGCCACACTTCCTGGGAAGAGGTGTAGTGGGCCTTGCAAACCCTGGCATTAAGAATCATGGCTCAGTGGGTAAAGATGTACAATTTCTGTAGAAATATTTAACCTGTTATAACAGCCATGCTCACGGATACGAGTGGTCTGGATCCTTCAAGATTAGTGGTTACTATGGATGGTGGATGGTTGGGAATTGAGATAAAACTTGACTATACTTTAATATCACTAGGGAATTGGGATTGTTCACTAAAGTAGTGATACAGGATGCTAAAACTTGATCAACTAAAATTGCGAACCACAGTCAAACAGTGTCAAGCCTTTTGAGCCTCATAGATCCCTTTGATATACTTGCTAAGCATGGTGAGCTTACACTTGCTTTACATCTAATGAAAATCCCAAATGGGTACCAGATTGCTGGTTTGGAGGAGTTGGGCTTGTGGTCAACCAGTCAGTCGTCCCTGTGCATTTGGAGTCTTGGCCTGAAGATCGGAGTTGACTTTCCGCTGTCTATACTCTGAGGTTATATTTCCTTTACTAATACGTTATGTAATAGGTATTGTCTCTTGATATTACCCTTATTTGTGGCTATATGTGAGATTTGACTTCCTGGGCTCACAGATAGTGTGTATCTAATTTTGTCTTTAAAACCAGGTGCTACAGCATCTTTCTTAGTAAGGAGATATTTTAGAGCAGCATGATCGATATAAACAATGACTTTACCTCCTACTAAGTAAGATCTAAACTTGTCTATTGCAAAGACAACGGCTAAAAGTTCTTTTTTAGTGGTTGCATAATTGAGTTGTGGTCCTGTCAAGGTCTTACTAGCATAAGAAATAGCATAGTGTTTTCTTTCTTTAGTTTGACCAAGAATGGCACCAACAGCAAAATCACTATCATCACACATTATTTCAAATGGCAAATTCTAGTCAGGGGGTTGTATGATTGGAGCTAAAACTAGAGCCTTTTTCAAAATGTGGAAGGATTGTAAGCATTCATTATTAAAGTTAAAAGGAATATCTTTTGTAGCAAACTGGTCAAGGGTCTAGCAATTTGGGAGAAATCCTTTATGAACCTTCTATAAAAACTAGCATGGCCTAAGAAGTTTCTAACTCCTTTCACAATAGTATGCGGTGGAAGTTGCTCGATCACATCAATTTTTGCTCTATCCACCTCTATACCACGTTCAGACACTCTATGACCTAGAACTATTCCTTCTTGGACCATGAAGTGGCACTTTCCCCAATTTAAGACTAAGTGCTTCTTTTCACATCTTTGGAAGACTTTATCTAGATTTTCTAGGCACTCGTTGAATGTCTTACCATAAACAGAGAAATCATCCATGAAAACTTCCATGATTTGTTCAATTATGTTAGAAAAGATAGACATCATGCAACGTTGGAATGATGCAGGGACATTGCATAATCCAAAGGACATGCGCCTGTATGCATAAGTTCCGTATGGGCATGTAAAAGTGGTTTTACTTTGATCTTCGGTATGGATAGGAATTTGGTGATAGCCTGAATATCCATCTAGAAAGCAAAAGAATGAATGATTGGCCAGTCTCTCTAACATCTCATCTATAAAAGGAAGAGGGAAATGATCCTTCTTAGTGGCCTTATTTAGCTTCCTATAATCTATACACATTCTCCAACCCGTGATAGTCCATTGGGGTATGGGTTCGTTCTTGGCATTTTGAATGACTGTCATTCCTCCTTTCTTAGGAACTACTTGCTCCGGACTTACCCATTCACTATAAGAGACTGTATAAATAATTCCCGCATGCAAAAGTTTCAAAACCTCTTTATTTATGACTTCATGCATTGCATTATTAAGTCATCATTGAGGCTCCCTAGAGGGGGTTGAATCAGGATCGATAGGGATGCGATGAGTATAGATAGTTGGGCTAATCCCATTTTAAATCTTGAAGCGAGTACCCAAAAATAGATCGGTGCCTTTCTAACACTGTGGTGAGCCTAGAGACTTCCTCTTTTGATAACTTATCACTTATAATGATGGGAGTCTCATGGTCATTGCTAAGAAAGACATATTTTAATCCAGAGGGGAGAGGCTTAAGCTTGATCAAAGGTCGAGATGGCCTCTCTGACTCTTTTAGACGGAAAGGTTCATCAGTCTCAGCTTCTTCTTCTATAAATAATTAAGCATCCTCTTCAAAATCAAGCTAGGCTACTTCTTGCAAAGTAGCCATCATTGCCTGTTCAAGGGGATCAGGATTGGGAGGACGCTCGGCAATAGCATTCACTGCCCGAAAAACTAGAATTGAGCCAAACCGGACATCCAACTGTCCTTTGGTAGATCCTTCTAATAAAAGTTTGGATCAAGGTTGTCCTATGAGAACGGTGAAGGTAGCAACATCAAAAACATAGAAGTCTAGAAGAACTTTTATGTCATCTAGGAAGGTGGGAACCATTTTGGTAATTCCCTGGCTTTCTAATATGTTGCCTTCAGGGTCTCTAAGACATTGGTTCGTAGGAATAAGATGAACATTAGAAAGGATTCTAGCTAAGAAATAACTAGAAATCATGTTCAAACCAGCACTAGGGTCATAAAAGGTTGTTGTATCTCTCCCGCCAATTTGACAATGCACCACATCGGGTGTGCCGTCAATGCGAAGAACATTTTCTGCTATCTCAGCTTCCATGGTCCATTCATGACTCATGATAGTAGAGAGTTCTTGCAGATTCTTTTGGCATAATGCCTCATCAGGAGGATCAACATGTTGTTTTGAAGATGATTTTGCTTGATGGGGATAGTTAGCAGCATTCCCAAAATCTTCAAACAAATGATCTTCAATTTCAAAAGGGAATTCTAAAGGAGGATCTTCTTCTTCCTTTAGAGATTCAAGGATTGGTTCAGGAGGGCTACTAGAAGGCTCAACTAGAATGGAGTTAGATGGCTCAGCCTCTATAGCTTCTTCTTTGGGGAATTCATCATGAATACCTATATAGGGAGTGTTCTCTAAAATTTTATTAAGGACATCTGATACGATGTGAGGTCCCGATCTTCACGACGTAGGATCCATCACCAGATAACTAGCTGAATAACAGCTGGATAACTTGCTGCAGGCAGCGACAACTAGTGCAACCTGGCAAATAAAACTCGAAGCCAACCACCATCTTTAACTGGCAACCTGAATCAAGGATTCGCCCAACCACACTCTCAAGAAACCAACCAACACAACCTAGAATCAATCAAGGTAAACATCGAAGGGAGTAGGAGCACAAATTGGGAGTGGATGAAGCCGATGCTTCTGTAAATCCCGTGAAGGAAATCACAAGAGCAAAGGGGTAGAGATCACTCTCAATATTTGTTAGCACACAGCTGAACAAAGAGGGGTTTTGTATTTCGATTATCAAAAGTCTTCTTTTGCTTAGGAGTACATGGATATTTATACTAAGAACAGCCCTCTTAGATAGGTACAAACACGAAAAGGAAAAGAAAGGGTAGGCTATGTGAACAAACTTCCACGAAATGAGTTTCTAAGTAGTTTCCGCGTAGCTGTTGGTCTTCTGCGCAGTCTTTAGTGTTTTGGCAATAACTCCATCTCAAAAAATCCAAATGATGTGTTGTTGGTTGCGTTGGAAAGCTAACTTGATAAGATTTCACACCATGTATAGCATGCACCATGAAACATTGTAGAATGGTACAATTTAATATGAGAAGTTGTACCAATATCATGTCCTGAGAAGACTGTTAACCCTCTGAGCTGTCTGCACTAAAACTGGTCGGATCTAATCTAAAACTGGTCGGATCTGGTCAGCCTTGATGCATTAGAAACTAGATTTCACAAGCTTTCCAAAAAGTCCTCATTGACCTCCATAGCCTTCGGGAATAAAAAGTTATGATACTTTCTTCTTGACAGTTCTGTTAGTTTCAAGAGGTCTGACCAGTATGTACTAAGCTGGTCGGATTTCATTAGTTAGAATTCCAAACTGGTCAGTGGTAGCATCATTGGGAAGTAGACTCGACAAGCTTTCCAAAATGTGCTCATTCACCTTCATAGCCTCTGGAAATCAAAAGTTATGAATATTTCTTTTTGACTGTTCTACAGGACTGGTCTGATTTGAGTGTGGTTCTTCTCTGTGGTCATCACCTTGTGTGTTCTTGCCATTCTCCTTGGTGAACCTGAGCAACAACAACATGCATGACTTAGACAGTATATAATTCTCATTAATATTAAATTGAACTTCATAAAGTAGCGCGTTCACATCTTGTTGTAGCTTCTTTTGCTCGACTACGTGTAATCGGGCCACCAAAGGCTTGGGCTGGTGTCGATGTAGGCGATACTTGAGTTGGTGTTACTTGAATTGGAGGTTGTAACATGTCGGTTGATGGCATGGTCATATCAACATCTTTTCCACCTTAGGAAGTTAGATGAAGAAATGATTCGCCTAAAGCAATATCAAGATAATGTGCAGCTTCTTTATTTAGGAGTAGATACAAATGCTGTAAAAGCATGGGATCAAAAATGGCTAGGTCGGGCCCTGAATCTATTAGATCAGTAAAACGAGCCTAGGCTGCACCTAAGGTTTCTTTTTCCTTTTGTTTAAAATGGAGAACCTTGAGACAGAGTTGAACTACGCGGAAGATAGGAAAGAACGCTATGCTAAGCTTGGCTTGCAAAACTTCCCATTCTCCTTGTGCACTCTCTACATTTTGAATGTACCACAGTTTGGCTATGCCCGTCAAAGAAAATGGAAATAGCTTCCACTTAAGGGTATCTTGTGACATGCCTGAAATATGCGAACATGAGCACACTTGCTCGAATTCTCATAGATGGGCGTATGGGTTTTCTCTCTCATCTCCAGAAAAAATATGCTTCTGAACTTTAGTTATGAAACTAGGACGTAGCTCATAACTATCGGCAAAGATTGGTTGGGCTGATGAAGGTGGTTCTAATCACGTACTTCTAGGAGCAACGAATTGGAATATAGATACATTGTCCATGATAGACTAGAACAATGATGAAGATAGAAATTCTAATTCTAGATTCAAAAAGATCAGCTATCGTTCCCCGGCAATGGCGCCAGAAAGCTTGTTGACACCAGAGGTGGCACATAGATTGAACCACAAGCGCATGGCTGTTAGAGTAGCTTTCACCTAAGAGTATTCCTAGGGTATCGAATCTACAGGGAATGTGAAGTGAATGGAATCTAAAATTAGAGACGACTATGAGTTATGAAGATAAGAAGAAGAGCTTAACTACTATGGGAATGTCTGAACTATACTAAATTAAAGAATGATATATCAAAGATGTTTATTGTGGAATGTACTAGCCCTAACCTCACCCAAGGGGTTGATGAGGCATACAACACAATGAGATCTACATTTTAATAACTAGACCCGATGTGGTGGAATACAGAGGAAAGATAGGGTTGTCACCACCTGCCACTACCACAACCTATCCGGGGGCCAAGCTGTAAACACAGGTAAAGTATAGCCTAAGCACCACGCTTAATCTATGCCTTTACTATTCTGATTTGGATCCCGATGAAATAAGACTAGAGCACTATAACCAAGTGGTGTAACTAGTAAACAACTAAAATATAATAGAACTTATATTAAATATGAGAACAGAATTACCACAGAAGAAGCACAGAGATAAGAAGAGGTTGCCGACAAGCCCGACTCCTCCTCAAGCTTCTCCTCTCCTCTTCTCTATCTTTCTACTCTAGAGAAATGGCTATCCTAAACTAAACTTCACACTTCTCTTGATTCTTCTACACTTGCTTGCTTAGAACAGAGCTTAGGGCCCCTATTTATAGTAGTAGATGGGCAGGGGTATTTATAGATGTTGAGGAGGTTGGTGGAGGATTCTTAGCCATTGGGCGATGGTGAGGGGCATCGGCCAACCGTGTGATCCGCTACCTTGACCTCCTACGGCATGGATTAGCTCCCAAAGGCAGTTGTATGGCAGTATCTTGGACAATGGTGGTTTAGAAGGTGGTTTGGATGGTGGTTGAAGCCTCCAAGTGGATGATGAGTGGACCCATGATCCATGTGATGCATATCTTGTCCATTCGTGCGAATCGACTTGAATCAACATGCCACAATGCTCCTGGAGGACCTCCCATGGATCATTGATGTGGCAGGGGCTAAGGTGGTGCCACCTAGCGTCGGGCGATGCCACCTGGCATCGGGTGATACCCTAGGGTGGCCCACGGCCATGCTTGTCATGTGGAACGCCTCTAATTGCCTTCCTCTTGCCATATATTTGACTATTTTGTTCCTGCAAGCAAAATTCTCCAAGTACAAGTGGAACCAAGTGAAATCTAAACATAAATTGTTGTTTTTTGATTGATTTTATCTGTTTTAGCACTTTATGTTGATGGCATAAGGTGGTGTTAAGAGCCATCAACATAGCTCTAGTCCTTTGGTCATTTTGTAGATGGTTTGTAGCCCGTGTTGGTTGCTTTTCGCTACAAATTTCTTTCTAGCTGTCTTTGATCTGATCTATAATATACTAAATATTCATGAGTGGCTTTGATCTCTGTTGAAGCCAACTCATGTCTTTGATAAATTTATTGAACTAGAAAGAACCATGCAGCAAGGAGTTCATCTGAATAAGTCTAGAATATTGTTTTTGCTTTTGCTTTTCTATTGTTTTGTTTCAATTTTATTTGTTTCCTTTAGGGATTCAACTAAACTACTCGTACGAAATAGGTTTCCATGTATAACGTGAGATGTGCTCAGCCCGGTTGGATTTACTATGCTAGGACTTTCTTGTGTGCATAGTAAATTTGAATACCTATGTGGCTCCCTAAAGAAAACAAATCTAAAGAAGGTACATGTGACAACCATTAAATTTCAGCACCAGGAGCAAGTCTAGCACTTGCAATCTGTTGAGCGTGGTGTAGCTTAGGTCGTTTGGTTTCTATTTGTTTTTTTGTTGCCTTGGTGTCTTTCTCAATCTTTGTGGAACTTGCAAGAACCTTGCAGCAAGGAGAAAGTCTCGCCTTAGTCTAATGCAGAGCAGAGGAGCCATTGGTGTTGAAATGTTATTACACATGTAAGAAAGTTCGATCGCAAGTCTCGCCTCAGTCTAATGTAGAGCAGAGGAGCCATTGGTATTGAAATGTTATTGCACACATAAGAAAGTCCAACCTCTGTACATTTGAACACGTCTAACAGTATCCTCCATAGTTTTCCTCGTCTTCCTGTGATGCTTGTTACTGTGTCGTTTATGATTTTAAGTTTGGCTAACTAAATAGTTGCATAGGCTAGTAGTACAATATGGCGGGTGCATTGTAGTACTTTTGAAGTGTCATTTTTGTGTATTTTGGAGTGCCCTCATCAGCATACCCCATGTACCCATGACATTAGAAATCAATATAAGTATTCTACAATAGCTGAATTAACGAATGAAACGGCGATGGGAGCTATAACATCTCACCACTGTAACACATGTGCGCACCAAACATATAATTCAATTTGTAAACAAAATAAAGATGGCACACTAGTTTAGCTAAAATAATGACAACATCCATCATTGAGGAAATTAACATGTTCATAGACAAGCAAACAACATTGGTCCATCTAAAAAACATGATAGAGAGATACATCAAATGCAGCTTTATTTACTGCTCTGCTAATGAATCCAAGAACAAGGGAACATAAGGAAGATAGTATGGTCTGCAGATGAACTCTTTTTTAACGGTACGTCTACCATACCGAAAGACATGGATAGGGACGACATGAACTTTTTTGTTGTCCATGTTATATGCGATGATTGTTCCATCCTCCCTAGCAAAGAAAATCAAATTCCATTCTAGGTGAACTGTGATCACTATGTCCTCATCAACAAAATTTGGGTAACCAAATTTAATATTAATCCTTCCAAATACAATCTGTGTGGTGACCGTATGCTTCAATGTCCAATTATTAGTACCATAGTCTTCAAGGATCCTGATTGAAAGCTTAGAATCATTGGGACCATCAACAGTACATACACACAAGTGACCCTGAGCTTAATGCATGGAGTGGTGAAAACCACTAGGCCTATCAATTTGCCTCCATGTGTTTCCCTCCATATCCACAGTAAGTATCATAGAGTACTCCCAGAGTGCCCCATAATGTGCAGACAACCATTAAGAAACACACTTGGTTGTCTATAAAATGTCACACACTACTACACTTGCACCTTTCATAGCTGTATCGTAACCCATATTGTAGTCCAATTTTGGCCTCGACAATAAGTTGTTGGTAGTGATACTCATAGCCATCACCGTCGATAGCTGAGACTAACTGGGGTGTACACTACACCGCCATATTAGCTTATCATCCGTTCATGATAATGTCCTTACTTTCGTCACATTGGAACAAGACCCGTGTGTCTGTGTATGCACTAACACCATCACATGGCTTATGATCTATCCGTGATTAGATCCTTATTCTATCGCATTGGAGTGTGACCCACATGTATCAAGGTGAACATCACTGTCACTTCATTGTATGAACCGTCTGGTCATAGGGCAAGGTCACCATTGGGTTGCAGTACGATCCACCCATGATGATCCTTTAGTCGGTGTCAGGTTACTAAACGATTTAGTGGTGATGCACTATTGACCCCTACGGCATCAGACGAATAGTGGTGGTGATGACCGTCTGCTTCACGAAAGGCGAGTGGTACGGCAATGATGACAAAACAACCAACGACCCTTACATCCGACGGTGACAGAATTACATTCGGTTTTCACAATGTATTTACTAATTCAGCTAGGCTTTAATAACTTACTGAACACACACCATATAGATATAATCATTACACATCAGTCATCATTTCCACAACAAAGAGTACTAGTCATAATAACAATGCTCAACACTAACATAACAACTGTGTCAACTGATGAATTAACACAAGTGGTACATAGATAGCATAATAAAGGTTCTACTCCCTACAGACTTACATAAGGTAGATGTGCTCCACTCCTTTAGATTGGCACACCTTGATTAGCTTGGCAGCCAATGCAGCATGGAACCCCTCTTCTTCGTCCCATAGCCATTACTAGAAAATCATTCAAAAGCACTAAGACTCCAAAACCTACACAATGCAAAGTAGCAGAATTAATAATATTCAACATACCATTGGTTTAGTTACCAAGCTAAAATTGGACTATATGTAGACTCAAAACAACTCCATACCTGAACAAAGACATGTCATAACAAAAAAATACAGCATATGCACCTTTACTGCTCTGCTAATGACTCTATGAACAAGAGAACATAAGGCAGATAGTGAGGTCCGTTCAAATAAATACTCCAGGTACTTTTAGGATAGTGAACAACCTGGGCATGGAGGATATGAACTTTTCTGTAGCTCATGTCATATGCCATCAGTGTTCTGTCCTCCCCAACAAGGAAAATCAAATTCCATTCTAGATGAACTGCAATCACTCTGTAGTCTACATTAGCAGCCTCGGAACCGAGTCAAATGTTGTTTAGTCCAAATAGCTGCAGTGTGTTCACCGTATGCTTCAATGTCCATTTACTAGTACCATGGTCTTCAAGGATCAAGATTGAAAGGTTAGACGTATTGAAAATATCAGCAATACATAGACACAACTGACCCCTGATCTCCATGGATGGACATTGCAGGACCTGGTGGCCTAAGATTTTTTCTCCATGTCTTTCCCTCCATATCAACAGCAACTATGTGGGACACCTCTAGCATGTGCATAAAACCATTAATAAACATAGTTCTTAAAAATTTGCATACTAGAATATCCTCTCTCCATTCAGATTCTTTACACATCCATGCTCTAGTTTTGGATGAGTAGATGCTGACAACTAACACCCCAGGCGACCTTACCCATAGTTCTGCCACATGGAAGTGCGAGGAGATTGTGGGATCAAACCCGAAGCTAGCTAAACCATAACAAAGGTTGCTATGCAGTAGTACCACTAATTTGCTAATCACCAGATTGTAGACAGCATAGCGAAGCCTAACGCACCAGCAGAGGAAGAGGCCTCTGCAGCAATCTGGGATGATTAAATCCTGAATGGGGAAGGGCAAGAAGGAAAAGGAGGGGTATTCACTAGTGAAGCTGGTGAATCAGTGTTTGCCTTTTCAGTTGCCATATATGAATCCGGCGACAAACTAGGGCAGCTCCTTATGGTGCTTGGATTCGGAGATGAGGCGGTACTAGGAATGACACACACTTGTAGCTACACAAGGTGCGGGCAGTGAGGCGATGGAGGATAAGGACCAAGACATCATCTATGAGGATGTCTACTTTGTTCCTATTGTTGGACTCCTCCTCCATCTTGACTAGGATGTGGTGGAGTGGGGCTAGTGATGGAAGCGGCAGCGCTATCGCCTAAATCAGAGTAGGAGCACCTGCAGGGATGTTGTCGGTGTTTGATGACCGACAACTCATCATGGGGGTACCTGATATGATGTTCAAAGGGCTTCGGCGTATGTAGAACTCGATAATAAATGCAAAGAGACGAACGGTTTACATTGGTTCAGGACCTCTTGTTGAGTAATAGCCTTTACATCTAGTCGGCGTGTAGCCTTTTGCGTTGGATTGGTTGGTATGATTGTGAGGGTTACAAGGGGGTGCACCGTACTTCTCTTTATATAGGAGAGAGGGTAAGGGCATGTATCTAGTCCTAGTTGGTTACAAGAGAAGAGTCCTAGTCCTATTACAGAATCTAGCTTTCATAGTAAGCTGACTAAGTCGATCTAGAATAGCTTGAAGTCCACGCCACATTGTCTCGCGTCCTTCAATAGATCATGGGCTATCTCAGAACCCATCCAAGTAGTACCCCCGTGGGGAACCCCTAGGACCCTACTCCATCAAGCCCCTAAGCGTGTCATGGTTGAACTCAGAAGCCTTCTTGTTCCTCCTGGTCTTGCCGAGCAAAAACAAGTGTAGTCCGAGTGCTTTCATTAGTGAAGCCATGAGGTGCTCTGTAAAGCCTTCGGGTGACGTGCACTTTTTTGGAAAAGTGCACTCACTAAGTGTAGCCCCTGAGCCTCTCGTTGTTTGCAAAACAAAGAGTTAGAGGGTCTAAAAGAAAAAACATCCATAGAGGATATGTATCCTACAACCCCTAAGACTGTGTCCGAGTACTCGTACTCGAGATAAGGATCTGAAAAAATATACTCGAGGATGAGAGTTTGTGCAATAATTATTGTCATGTCTGCTTGTATAGAAGCATGTAAGACATGTCAAAGGCACATGCGAAGCTGAGTACAATTGGTTCAAAGATGCTCAGAATATTCTTAGGAATATGCCATCAAAGGTGCTACTGAGTGTACTATTACTTCACATGCACTGAGAAAAGGTTGTGTGTACACTAAAAAGGTGTAGTGGGATGCCCTGTACCCTTGTAGTGTAGCACGTGAACCTATGTAGGAGTCCCTATACTCCGCATGAACCTGGTCCATAGACACCACCAAGATGCCTATAAAAACCCTCCTAGCAAGCACTTGAACCTTAGTTGTAGAAGATGCAAAGTAGCTCTGAGTTTGAAGCTTGCAAATATGATGGTGAGCGAAGTAGATCGGCCCCCGAGAGTGCACGGTTGGTATAACCAAGAGCTATAGTGAATATAAGAAGTCTTGTGATAGGGTTTAGAGGTAGGCTAAACCCGCAGTTGTGCATAGTAGAGTAGCCTAGAGCTGCAACTAGAAGAAGTCTTATGACGGCTGGTAGAGTGGCATCTCTAGTAGTCCTATGTCAGTTCTTTGAGTGTGCCTATCGATGTCTGTCCATGAAGGGTCGCACTCTAACCAAAATGTGTATAGATGGCATTTGCTGGGTGGCAAGATGTGCGAATAGCTCATCCTACATACGAGCCAGTAGGCTGCCTTCTATAGCAGCTATGCTCCCAAGGGTAGTTGGTCAACAAATGTTCGTAGTCGGACAGTCTACCCAAGGTTCTAGACTAGGACACACTGCACTTCTGTTATCTACCCAGATGCACTACTCTTCTCTTAGATCCAGGTGCATCAGGGATGAAAGTACCTACTGAGAAGCACTTAGAGTATGAGTACTCTGTCATAGCTGAGTAGGTGTTGTCTTTGTTATTTTTTGAAAAGATCTTGTATCCATAGCGTGTATTTTTCTGAATATATAGTGTCTTATTATTCTGAGTGGTCTTGAATCTTATAAAGTGTCCAACCTTGTATCCATTGAATACTATCAAGCGATTGTCCAAGCACTACATCAATCATCCGAGTACTTCATGATGTGGCCATGTAGTTAATGGTCGTATTGTGGCATGTACCCAGAAGGTATGAATCCAAAGGACAAGTCTGAACATAGTGTGACGCGTTGGAAATCATGAAAAGGCATGCAACCATGTAGCACCCGGTTTTAAAGACAACTAGATACACACTATATGTGAGTCTAGGAAGTCTAATCTCACATATAGCCACAAATAAGGGTAATATCAATAGCCCATGCTTAAATACATAACATATTAGTATAAAGAATATAACCTCAGAGTATAGACAGCAGAAAGGCAACTCTGATCTTCAGGCGAAGACTCCAAATCCACAGAGACGACTGACTGGTTGACAACAAGCCTAACTCCTCCAGGCTGGCAATCTAGTACCCATCTGGGATTTTCATTAGATGTAAAGCAAGTGTAAGCTCACCATGCTTAGCAAGAATATCAAAGGGATCTATGAGGCTCAAAAGGCTTGACACTGTTTGATTGCGGTTCGTAATTTTAGTTGATCAAATTTTAGCATCCTGAATCACTACTTTAATGAATAGTTCCAATTCCCAAGTGATATTAAAGTATAGTCAAGTTTATCTCAATTCCCAACCATCCACCATCCATAGTAACCAATAATCTTGAAGGATCCAGACCGCTCGTATCTGTGAGGATGGCTATTATAACAGGTCAAATATTTCTACAGAAATTGTACATCTTTACCCACTGAGCCGTGATTCCCAATGTCGGGGTTTGCAAGGCCCACTACACCTCTACCTAGGAAGTGTGGTAGGGTTTCACTATTAAACCCTTAGCTAGTTGCACTAACAAGTCGTAGCTACTAAGGAGTGGCACACATGGGCATCGCCGCACGGTACACACATCCTAGTAGAAAAAGGAAAGATACCCTCTTACCCTTAATAGAAGCTACAGACGAGCTAGTACAATCTAGTTAACAGGTTAAAGTCAGAGCCATATGACACTCGGGGTTGTACGGAACCTCCTAGGTTACCGCTTCAGGATTAAGTCCTTATAGAGAGGCACTAGAGTACTCAACCCCGTACTCTAGCCCCCTATCTGTTGCTATAAAGCTTCATATTATCATATTGCATATAGCCTTTAGTCATGTTTAACAATTATTTTATGTTAAGCGCTGCAGCATCTATCCAAAATGCATACCCAAACTATAGGTAACAAGGATATGTGGTACAAGTATTCATCTAGTTAAAGTCCTTAAAGGTATATCAAATTAGACACATGCATGAATATCAAGTGTAATAATTCATAGGTACAAGGGGCCTTTGGTACACTTGCCTTAAATACCGATCCTTCAGTAAGCTTTAATCTTCAATGTCTTTCATCTCCTTCTAGATCACCACGTATATCTCACCGACTAGACGTAATCGTAGAACACCACACAACATCCATACACATACATGCATAGCATACAATTGCATCTATATCAAAACAATACACCAACCAATAAAATAAGCAATACGATGTATCACTACAAACATACAAACGCAAAAGACACGCTATATGCGATTCAACGAAAAAGCGACTATCGAAGGATTTTCGGTGCAACGGAAAATAAAACCTATCCATATAACTTATTTTAATTGTAGAAACACATGTAAATATTTTCATTAATCAACTTGTTTCATTGCTTAAGAAATAGCGTAGTATAAAACCTATATTGACTTTATATTCCGAAAATGATGCAAGTGATAGTATTAATACAATTAACTTTTTAGCTGCCAAAACACATCTGAGTAATATGAGAACCACTAACGCCACTGCGTAGAACACGCCGAACAAAAGTAACGCGACAAGAACGGCTCGATATAAAAAGAATAAAACCTAATTTTCTTTTAGTATGAAAAATGGTGTGAGCAATAATATTAATCCAATTAATATTTGTGTTGAAAACTATAAACTCGGGACATGATATATAACATCGTCATCGCCTAGCATACAACGTTATAAATCGAGCGTAGATCGGAAACATAATTAAAAACTAGATTGATTTTAATTAAAAAGACTATTAAATAGATGTTAATCAAATTAATATTTAATTATAACAGTGGATCGATTATGGAAAAGTACAAGGGTTAGAACGCAAAATGTGCGTGCACTATGCTGTGAACTCGGTCCTGGAACCGTGGACCGGGGAGGGGCTGTGAGAGCGATGCACCATGGACCATGTCCATGAAGGTGTATTTAGAGTGTATTTCTAGATTTATTTTTCTAAAAAAATGGCCATAAGGTTAAGACACGTCATGCTGATGTCAGCATGCTATCAAGGAGCGAGGCAGGAGCACGATGCTCGACCTTGGTGCTGCACATGCTCATATTATTTTAAGTGACCAAAATCATTTAAAACTACTAGTTCAGATTAGTCAAATTATATATCTAATTTAGAAAGATGAGTTAAACTAATCATATTTTAATTATAAACCTGTGTGTATTATTTAATCCACTCAAACTTTAACAACATAAAAGAGAAAAGCATATGAGCCTCTAACACAAATTTTGTATGTGGAACGTGTTTAATTTAAGTATATTACAATTTGAAATATATAAGTTAACATTAATCCAATTAACATTTGCTTAGGAAAGACTGAAGTTTACTTACATTATTTTTTTCTAATTATAAAACTAGTTGTGTATAGACTAATTAAATTAATTATTTAATTATATACTAAAAACATGTGACATGAAAACTAATAGCACTGCTGCGTAGATCTCCACGAAACGAAACTAACTCAACTGGAACGAACTGAAATGAAGTTAAAATGAATAAACTACGGCTAAACACGTTGGGTGACAAAACTGTAATTATTGCATCTTCTACCTTGGGTCACCTCCATCCTCTGAACGGACGCCATGCCTGGGGGCTGCCGTAGCTCATCGGAGGGGCTCAGGGACGGCCGGTAGAGGGGCAAGGACCTCAGCCGCGGGGCCTGCTGGCCGGTCGGTGGAGGCGCAGCGCTAGGACAGGCCATCTCGGGCCAGAGCAGGGCAGCAGGCAGGCATGCTACACCCGCATGGCACAGCTCGGCGGCGGCTGCCTGGCCGTGCCCTCGCACGCAGGGCGCAGACGAGGTCAGCTTGCAGTGCGCACGGCCTGGGGTGGCTGTGAGGTGGGGGCATGGGGTCGGGGCGCTGGGCCAAGGCCGGAGAACAAAGAAGAAGACCCATCCATGGTGATTTCTTGCTGGAGAAGAAAAAAAGAGGTTAGAGAAACGATGAACAGGCACGGATTCACGAAAAGGATGGAAAGACGGTGTAGAGGACAACGAGATCTACCTCTTGGTGGTGGTGGTCGACGCCGAAACGCGACGGTTTGGCCGAAAAAGCTCGCCGAAGAGTTCGCCGGAAACCTAGCTATGCCAAACTTCGGCGTTCGATCTGCGGCGATAGGAGTGGCGGCTCGCAAAACAGGCTGTACTTTTGGAATCAGCGCGTCGAGGGATACGCCGATATATATATATATATATATATATATGCAAGGTTCAGAGATTTTGAAAATCCGAGATATTTTAGGAAATAATTGATTTTTGGAATTAAAATAATTACAGAAAATCGGGAATTACTATTTAGGCTTCGAAAAATATCTCTGAGCTCCGAAAAATACTAGAAAAAATCCTAGGGATAGATAGAAGAATAAGGAACACAACCAAGGTGGTTTTAGCTCCCGGGAAACACTTTTGGATTGATCGAAGAAAAAGAGAAAGCTTCAAGAAATAGGAATTTAATCCCAAAAAAGATTGAAAAGATTCCCGGAAAAGGAGGCATCGTTCTAACGCGTCTTAAAACCTTTTTCAAGCCTTTGGATTTTGAAAACAAGGCATCTTATCTAACTTTTGTTTTTGCAAGTTTTCAAATTATTTTTAAACCACTACTTGAAAGCAATATTTTAAAGATTGAGATTTGAATTTCTTTTCCAAACCACTCATCACAAAAGTATCAATGCAACGGCATGTATGCGCAAACATGTTGCTACCCTTATGTTGGATTTTAATTTAAAGAAAAAAAATTACCTATGTTTTTATGAGGACAAAATAATTAACAAAAATCGTTTTACTTTGTTTAGAAAGTAGCTAATTTTAGGGTGTTACAAACCATCGTATCACCCCGTGCAGCGTCATTAAAATGGTAGGGAAACCGAAGCGCCGCACCCATTGGCGTGATTATCGGGCCGCACGGTAGTGGGAATCCTGTACAAAAGGTAACCAATCCTGAGCGTCATCTTCCACTCCTTCATTTTGCTTTCTGCTTAAGCGCTTGTGATTGCTGTGAGTGCCATCCACCTCAAACCCTAGATCTATAAAAAGCTTTGCTTGATGGGTAAGGGCAAGAACTCGACCGCCGCCGCCAAGAAGACTACCAAGAAGAGGACACTAGAAGTGCCAGAGATGGCCGCTGCCGCTCAGATCTAGCCGGCGCTGAGCACAAAGCCAAAGCACCTCTAGAAGCTCTACGAGCAAGGCTATTTGTTGGACCAAAAACTTGGTGAATGGAAGGCGCCTGGAGAACACCGCATTCCAAACCTTGAGCAGAGTGAGATCATTCTCTTTATGCTATTCATACAGCATGAGTTAGGGTTGCTAGCTTGTCCTTTTTTGCACTACTATGGCATAACCCTAAACCATCTGAACCCAAATTCCATCTTGCATTTGTCAATCTTCGTCCATCTCTATGAAACTTTTCTTGGCATCCCCCTTCCATTACTCTGTTCCGCTATTTCTTTAAACTGAAATTGCATCCAGACACAGCAAATCCAAGCATTTTGGGAGGTGTCAGTATTTAGTTCTGGGTGGGGAAGAACAAAGAATATCTCCACTACACCTTGGTCAATTCTGTGAAGAATAGGAGAGCTGAGTGCTTTTATGTGGGGAATATGTGGCCACTGCTGGAGGCTCATAGCAATGCTGCGGCAGTGACCAATGACCGCTGGGAGAAGGAAATAGTGAACGTGATGGAGCTTGAAGGAATTCGTTCATTCCTCAAGCAGCTCTCGGCCATGAAGGATCAAGGCCTAAATGGAGTGGGAGTAGTCACCAGCTTTATCAGGCGCCGAGTGCATCCATTTCAGGAGAGGGTACACAATGGCTTCGAGTACATCAGGCCAAAGGATCTAGCCCGAGTGACAACTGATGAATTGACAGAGAATGAAGTCCTCGAGAGGATTTAGGATGTACTCTAGGTGGTATTAGTGATACCATACGAGTACGCTGAATGTGACTATGAACATCCACCTATTGTTGTAAGTATACTGACATTTATAACTTTGAAGTGTTTTGATATTGTGAAATTGACTCCTGTAAAATGATGACTGTTGATGCAACATTTGGGGTGAAATTTCAATGACCTGCCCACTCTACCCCCGCATGCCAGCTTTGGGGGAGTCGGTGGGAGCGGAGCTGCATCTATCGGAGTAGATGGAGGAAGCACCGCCTCTGCCATCCATGCGGACCAAGAGGCCAATAGTGCTTCTAAGGGGAACTCAGATGACTTTATAGTCCAAGCCAACCCAAGTGCAAGTCAAGGAGCCACTAGCGAGAAATGGTCGATAAAGGCCAATGTGACCGCTAGTGCGAGTGCGGTGGTGCCCAAGAGGCCCCATCAAACTTGCACGTTGAGATCAAGTAAGAATAATCTTGAGGTAATTGTAACACCCTAGTGTTAAGCATTGCATTTGGCACTTGCATTTCATGAGCACAAGCATCATCCAAGCATTCATGAGCATGAGCATGTGAAGTTTCATTTCATTCACCTTCTCTTTATCACATGTGATGTTGCTTATATACTTACATATGCTTGTGATCATGTGTGACCAATGTAAGAGATGGTTGTGAGGTCACAAAAACACCATAGACATATCTAGGATGGAAATTGGAACAATGTTTGTATTCATGACATGGGCCAATTTTGCTTCTAAGTCCTAGTTTACTCATAATGTCATTTTTCATGATCCAACTTTGACCAAAGTTGAACTATAGCATAGAGTGTTTGCATGGAAGTGCGCCCTTAATAAAAGTTGTAGTTATTGACATGGGGAACAAACTTTGTTTTAGGTCCATGAGCAAATTAAGTGCCTAACATAGTGTCTGGTATTGATAGTAGGGATACCCAAAGCAAGGAGGTTAGTGCCCACGCTGACTCCCCTAGATGGCCTGAGACGTATAAAAAGATCTCGCCCGATCCCAAGGCCGTGGGCTCCGTCTCACCTGGCCCCTTGAGTATGGGCTCTATCTCACCTGATCCCAAGGTCATGTGATCCACCTCGACTGACCTCTTGGGTGCGAGCTCTGTCTCACTCGACCCCTTGGGTATGGGTCCCGTCTTGTACGACCCCTTGGGTGTAGGCTCTGTCTCGCCTGATCCTAAGGTCGCGGGATTCGCCTCGCCTGACCTCTTGAGTGTGGGCTCTGTCTCACCCGACCGCTTGGGTATGGGCTCCATCTCACCTGATACCAAGGTCACAGGTCCTGTCTCACCTGACCTCTTGGGTACAAGTCCCATCTCGCCTGACCCTAAGATCGTGGGTTCTGTCTTGTCCGACCCCTTGGGTGCGGGCTCTGCCTCGCCTGACCCCTTGGGTGCAGGCTCTGTCTCATCCAACCCCAAGGATGTAGGCTCCATCTCGCCCAACCTCGAGGCCACGGGGGTCTCGCCTAAGGCCGCAGGCTCCATCTCATCTAACAGGGACCCATACTGCCGCCAATCACTCCAAGTCCAAGCATATGGGCCTAGGTCCAAACCCTGACACTAGGGAAGAGACTGGCATGCCTCGATGTAACCTGTGGCCATGATGGGCCATACCTGAGGATTCACATCAAGAACAGTGTTGGGCGTGCCAGTGCTATTCTGCCTAACCCTCATACGAACGTTGACATGCACGTCAGTTCACCACGATGTCCGTTGGGACAGAATGGAATGCCATAACTAGCGGATGACGCCTGTGCATGGCACCAGTGACGAACAAGGCCATGACATGGAGCCATCCTAGTTGACATCTATAGGAACAGCGGGACCCACATGAAGGGGAAGAAGGACCTGGCGATCCTAGAAGCCTTCTTCTCTCTCTCGTTCTTCTCCTTTTCCTCTGCTGTAACCTGTGCTTTTGCTTCACGTATAAAAGGGAAAGTAGGGTGCCCCTACCAGGGGGATCAGATCAGGAGATAAAAACATAAGAGCATGACACAAGCACATGGCTAAGCGGCAAGCGAGCTCTCAGCACCTGTTCACTTCTTCCATCAGACACTAGGATCCTCTCCCTCTCTCGCCTATTTGTAACCCCTACAGCAAACTAAGTGCCAGTAACACGAGCAGCAACGAACTAGATGTCGGGATGTTCTGCCCAAACTAGTATAAACCCTTATGTCCCCCAAGCACACCATCTGAGCCAGACATGCAAATACAAATTTACTCATCAGTGGTCCAAAAACATTGATAGTTGACGTGCTAGGTAGGGCCTTTTTGCATATCTCAACGTCCACATCAGGCCTTAGATGGCTAGTCATGGTGTCAGCTATGTCTTGGGCACGCACAAGCTCTTTGGGAACCTGGACTTCATCATTTTGATGGAGGGAGAGTTGGCGCAAGTACCCACCGCCGTCCAAACTCTCCACTCCACCGGCCTTGACGTGATTGTTGAGGCACTTGAGGAGCTACAGCTGCACACACCGGAGGCCACACCCTTAGGAGCAACCAGCTCCTTGGCTTCAATTATAGGAGGCTAGAGGGCCAGCTTGGTGCCTTCCTAGGACCCTCGACTATCTCAAGAGGACCTGGGCCACCTCACCTTCTCGTTTGCCAATGCCATGATGTAGCTTGCTGGAGGAGAGCCGCTCTCCCCTGATTACCTCATTTGGAGCACCCCAACAGCGCTCCTATTTGGTCTGCGCAACACCGAAGAGACCATTAGTCACCTTATGGCGCAACGCACGCCCTCATCCCCTATGAACAACGAGTTCATAGGGATGACCGAATATGTCATGGAATCTTTCCATGACCTCCTCATGGGAGAATAGGAGTCGCCCTCTGACTCTAACTCCAACAGGGGGAGCCATCACCCCTCCCATGAATGTTTCATGGTAGATACCCCTGAGGGATACATTGAAAGCTTCCATGAGCGAGGGGCTACCCCAATAGATGACCTCAACGACAAGGTCGAGGGGGACGTAGGGGCCCCACCTTGCCTACGGGTAGAGCAACAAAGGGTGCGGCACCAAGAGCTTGAAGAAGCATGACTCTAGCTTGAGTAGGAACACGTGGAGCTTGAACAAGAGATCGAGCACCATGGAGACGGTGGGTGGGCAAGCGCCATGGCCCACGATGTGAACTAGAGGATCATCGAGGACAACAAAGCCCTCCCACACTTCACCCAAGCAAGCCAGAACATCACTGCTACGGTGGTCTTGCTCCAAGGGATTTAGGGGCCCATGACACTCGAGGATCATTGGGTCCATCACAAGATTGACACGCTATTCGAGTGTGCGGCAACACAGCAGGGCGAGAGCTCGCTGTCCCAATAACGTGAGCTTGTTGCCAGCCAGCTCACACCCATAGAGTGACTTGATAGGGACATGTCAGTCCACCAGGCACAGCAAGGTGGTAGACCATGTGTCATGGTCCAGATGCATGAATGTCTAGGCCTCCACCATGACATGTGCGACACCCTCGATGCCCGCAACTATGCCTGTGGTGATGCGAGGGAGGAGACTAGCCATGGCTACCACCCTCATTATGGTGGATGCTATGATAATGGTGAGGACCAAAGCCCAAGCCCTGACTTACTAGGACCTCAGGTCTTTGGCCGACACATCCTCAATGATGTCTTCCCACCATGGTACCGATCGCCGACCAATATCCTAAAATACTCTAGGGAAACAAAACCTGGACTATGGCTCAAGGATTATCGGCTTGCTTGCTAAGCCGGTGGAGTGGATAGTGATGATTTCATTATCCACAACCTTCCATTATTCCTGGTCGATTTAGCATGAGTGTGGTTGGAACACCTTTCGCCCAACCGAATCCAAAGATGGGCAGACCTAAAAAAGATCTTCGTGGGAAACTTCTAGGGCATATACGCACATCCTAGGAACCCTTGGAATCTCAAAAACTACCAACAGAGGTCTAGGGAAACTCTTCATGGGTACATCCAACGCTTCTCCCAGCAATGCAACAAGCTGCCCAATGTCACCGACACCGACGTCATAAGATCTTTCCTATTTGGGACCACCTGTGAGTCCTTGGTTCACAAGATGGGACGTAAGGGCCCATGAACCACCAAGGAGCTCCTCAACATTGCCACCAGCCATGCCTTAGGCGAGGAGACGGTCGAGGCAATTTCTGGCCACCTCAAAGGCAAGGCAAAGTGGGATGAGAACACCGGCAAAGGTGCCTCTAACTGTCCCAATAAGAAGAAGAACAAGCAGTGGCATAAGGGCTTGCTTGTGGCCACTGCCGACTGCAATGGGGGTCCAAAGCCCACCGATGGTACCCTGGACCACTTCGAGAAGCTGCTCGAAGGGCCATGCCCAAACCATGCTTTCCCCATCAAGCACCTATACAAGGACTATGTCCTCATGAAGTGGTTCTTGTCCAGAGGCTCCAACAAGGGGGAGCATAGGAAGGAGCCTAAGCCAGCTGTAGATGACACCATGGGGAAGAATGACAGATTTCCAATGCTAGATGGCTACCTCATGATCTTTGGAGGGTCAGTGGCCTATGACTCCAAGCACCGCTAGAAGCTTGTGAGCCATGAGGTCTATACGTCCAAGCCAACTGCGCCTACCTTCCTCTGATGGTCAGAGTCTGCCATAACCTTTGATTGGACTGACCACCTAGAAAGCATCCTGCAGCCAAGGAGATATCTGCTCATGGTTGACCTGATCATTGGCATGAAGTGGCTCACCAAGGTGCCGATGGATGGAGGTAGTGGCCAAAACATCATGTACACGGAAACACTTGACGCCATGGGCATCAACCGAGCATGCATCCGACTGACCAGGGCACCTTTCTAGAGCATCATTCTAGGAAAGTAGGTCATGCCACTTGGGCAGATTGATCTATCTATCACCTTCGGGGATTCGACAAATTATAGGATGGAGACCCTTACCTTCAAGGTGGTCGGGTTCTATGGAACCTACCATGCCATCCTAGGATGTCCATGCTATGTGAAGTTCATGGCCGTCCCCAACTACACCTATCTAAAGCTGATGATGCTAGGTCCATGCATGGTCATCACCATCGGCACCTCCTTCCAACGTGCATATGAGTGCAAGGTCGAGTGCTGCAAACAAGCCACAGCAATTATCGCCTCCAAAGAGCTTGCGACCATCAGGGAGGAGGTCATCAAAGAAGCGCCTGACCCCAAGTGGTTGGCTAGGTCTTTCGAACCTATATAGGGTGCCAAGGAGGTCCTCATAGACCCTAGTGGCTCTGAGGGCAAAGTGGTGCACATCAACACCATGCTTAGCATGCTCACCGACTTCCTCTATGCTAACAGAGACATCTTTGTGTGAAGACCCTCGGACAAGTTAGGCATTTTGAGAGAAGTCGTCGAGCATGCCTTGAAGATTAGGCCAGGCTCCAAGTCAGTGAAGCAGCACCTGTGTCACTTTGATGAGCAAAACATAGGGCCATCGGTGAGCAGATTATGAAGCATTTGGTGGCCAGGTTCATCAAGGAAGTATACCACCCTGAGTGGCTAGCCAATCCTGTTCTTGTACAAAAAAAGAGTGGGAAATGGAGAATGTGCGTTGACTACACGGGTCTCAATGAAGCATGTCCAAAGGATCCATTTCCTTTGCCATGAATAGACCAAGTAGTTGACTCGAGCTCAGGGTGCGAAACCCTTTGCTTCCTTGATGCATACTCTGGGTACCATCAAATCATGATGAGAGAGACCGACCATCTCGTGACATCTTTCATCACCTCATTCGGATCATTCTGCTACTTCACAATGCTATTCGGCCTAAAGAACGTGAGGGCTATGTACCAACATTGCATGCTCAAGTGTTTCGGGAATCTCATCGGGTAGAATGCTGAGGCCTATGTGGATGACAATGTGGTCAAGTCCAAACGGGCTGACCAGGTCATAGCCGACCTAGAGCAGACCTTCATGAAACTCTAGGCAAACAACATCAAACTCAACCCCAAGAAGTGCATTTTCAGGGTCCCAAGGGTATGCTACTAGGTTTTATCATATCCAAGCATAGCATAAAATCCAACTCGAAGAAGATCTCAGCCACCACAAGGATGGGCCTGATTCAAAACATAAAGGGGTTACAACAAGTTACAGGGTGCCTCATTGTGCTTAGCCACTTTATCTCGTGCCTTGGCAAACAAGGTCTCCCCCTCTATTGGCTTTTGAGGAAGGCAGACCGCTTTGAATGGATGCCCGAGGCCCAGGAGGCACTTGACAAGGTCAAGCAGCTCCTGACAAAGGCCCTGATCTTGGTCCCTCCAACCGATGGGGAACTGCTTCTGCTCTACATTGCAGCCACCACACAAGTAGTCAGCGCATCCCTAGTGATAGATCAAGAAGAAGAGGGACACACCCTCAAAGTGTAGCATCCCATGTACTTCATTAGTGAGGTCTTGTCTGATTCTAAGTCTCACTACCCACAAATCTAGAAACTCATGTACGTAGTCCTTATTGCCAAAATGAAGTTGCGTCACTACTTCAAGTCTCATCTAGTGACAGCCATGACGTCCTTCCCTCTCAATGAGGTTGTCCAAAACCAGGATGCCACATGAAGAATCATGAAGTGGGCACTTCAGCTTATGGGTCAAGGCATTTCACCGACCAAGAATCGATGGATCACTGATGAAGAAAGGCGCTGGCGTAGGGCTGGTCTTTGTTTCGCCCCTCAGGGTGTGCATGAGGTACATGGTTCGCATCCATTTCCCCTCCTCCAACAATGTGGCCGAGTATGAGGCACTCATCAATGGCCTATGCATTGCCATCGACTTGGGTATCTGATGGCTTGACATCTAGGGCAACTCCCAGCTAGTCATCGACCAAGTCATAAAGGAATCAAGCTGCCATAATGCCAAGATGGCGGTGTATTGCCAAGAAGTTCACCAGCTGGAGGACAAGTTCGATGGTCTTGAGCTCAATCACATCCCAAGGTGTCTCAATGAGGTGGCGACGTGCTAGAGAAAACTTCATACGGTCAAGAGCCAATACCAATGGGTGTCTTTGCTAGCGATCAGTACAAGCCCTCAGTCTGCTACGTGGATTCAAAATAGATTGGTGACAGGCCACCTGCCCTAGGCTCAATCTAACCCTGAAGTCATGGAGCTTGATGAGGATCCAGCGACAGAGCCCAACCCTCTGACCGACTAGAGGACGCCTTACCTCGACTACCTCCTCTGTGAGGCGCTGTCGATAGACAAAATGGAGGCTCGGTAGCTTGTGCGTTGTGCCAAGTCCTTTGTCCTTAATGGGGGTGAGCTCTATAGGTGAAGCCACACTAGGATCCTGCAGCATTACATCCCCATCGAATAAGGGAAGCAGTTGCTAGGTGATATCCATGGTGGAGTCTGTGGGCACCATGCTACACCTAGGACCCTAGTTAGAAATGCATTCCGACAAGGCTTCTACTGGCCGACCATAGTAGCCGACGCTGAACAGACTATGCGCACCTTGAAGGGTGTCAACACTATGCTCGGTAGACCCACCTACTAGCCCAAGCACTCCAAACGATCAAGCCTTGTTGTTCTTCCTTGACATCGTCCATCGCTTTAGGGTCCCAAACTCCATTATCATGGACAACAACATGCAATTCACTAGGAAGAAGTTCCTCCAATTCTACGATGAATACCACATCCATGTTGATTGGGCCACCGTGGCGCATCCCTACATGAACGGGTAGGTCGAGCGTGCAAATGACATGTTTCTACAAGGCCTCAAACCTAGGATCTTCAACCGATTGAACAAATTTGGTAGACGATGGGTCACAGAGCTTCCTATGGTGCTCTGGAGGCTGAGGACAACCCCCAGCTAGGCCAGTGGCTACATGCTCATTCTTCATGGTCTATGGTTCCGAGGCTATCCTCCCAACTGACCTTGATTATGGAGCGTTAAGGGTCAGGGCGTACGACGAACAAGGAGCCAAGGCGTCCCTCAAGGATGCCACGGACTAGCAAGGTAAAGCACGTGACGTTGCCCTCCTCCACTCGATTAAGTACCAGCAAGCATTGAGCCAGTACCACAGCCATCGAGTGTGGGGTCAGGCCTTCAACATCGGGGACCTAGTACTCCACCACGTCTAGAGCAACAAGAAAAGCCACAAGCCCTCTCTGCCATGGGAGGGACCATATGTCATCATAGAGGAGCCTCAACTTGGCACCTATAAGCTCTGGACCATCGATGGTAGAGTCTTTGTCAATGCCTAGAACATTGAATGGCTACATCGCTTTTACCCATAAATCTACACATGCTTTCTCTTACCTATTTTGCTATCGACTCCTCGATCTTTAGAGACACCCAACCCCAGCAATGGCAAGGGGCTCATGACCATCAATGGTCAAGTCTCCATCAATACCTAGAACATCAAACTGTTATGTCACTTTTACCCTTAAATCTATGCATGCTTTCTCTTATCAGTTTCGCTATAGACTCCTCGATCTTTAGTGATGCCCGACCCCAGCAACGGCAAGGGGTCGGGCCTCACTTGGGGGTTGATAAGAGTATATCTATTCAATAGACATTCTTTGTGCCTGACCCTTTCTCATGTTAAGATCTAGAAGCAAGGGTTGCGGAAACAAACGCTGAGTAAAACTAGTTAGACCGCAAGAAACCTACACCCCAGCGGCTACGACTTTCTTGCTCACTAGTGTGATCAGAGTTTGTTGCCCGCACCCTAAGATTTTTAGCCTTAACTATGAAAATAGTCAAAATGCATTAAATAGTATATCTATTCGGTAGACATTCTCTGTGCTTGACCCTTTCTCATGTTAAAAACATAAAGGCAAGGTTTGCAGAAACAAATGCTGAGTAAAACTAGTTGGACCACAAGAAACCTATGCCCCAGTGGCTATGGCGTTCTTGCTCACTAGCATGATTAGAGTTTTTTGCCCGTACCCCAAGCTTTAGCCTCTGCCTTCCCAGGAGGAGTTTGGAGGGGCCCACCATCAGAATCTCTATCAAAGAGAGTCTAGCGGGTCACCCAAGTCGATCGGATGGCTCGGGCCACTGCTGAGACATGGGTAAGGAGCAGTAGGATGCCCCATGTGGGTTATACCGACTCCATCATGAACGATGGACCCAAATTCCACTTGACATATCCAATAAAAGCTCCCTGAACCCATCACTCGAGCCATCGAGGTAACTTTACCAACCCTCACTTTACTTTTAAAGTGCAAGAGCATTCATTCATCCATTCTCATACATCCAAGTATCGCATATGCAATTATTGCATCACACTGCTTTGGGTCGCGTCACGAAGCGATAGTCGTCTCATTCAACATGAGCGATGACCGATCAGGGTTTGAAGGCTGGCCCATGAAGGGCTCAAGGCCGCCTCATGTCTAACACAGCCAGGGGAGAAAATGCAGATGAGCCCCATTGGCCTTTGCTTGACCAGCTCAAAAGCGGAAATGGTCATCTCGGCCTTCTTGTTCGATCCTAACCTCGAGCCATGCCCACAGAATCTCCATCGAGGGGAGGCCAGTGGGCCACCTGGGTCGATCTCTGGAATGACTCAGGCATCTACAAGGAGGCGGGTTAAGGAGTAGTGGAATGCTACATGAGGGCTATGCCAACTCTGTTACGAATGATGAACCTAGATTCCACTTGGACAAGCCCCTTAGCGAGCTCACCGAGCGTGACACTCGAGCCATCAAGGCAAGTGATGTTAGCTTAACCCCTCCAATTGCGAAAACAATGGACGGGGTGACGATCACAAAGATGAGCTGACCCTCGACCAGACCCCTGCAATGCACGAGGGCTCAAGGGAAGTTAGACTCACAAGGAGACCGAATGCATGGTTGTAGGATGATGGCTCGAATCCTACAGAGGGGGTACATATCAAAACTAAGAATAATGTTTCTATAACAAAAAATGCTTTCCCCAACTAGTTTTGCTATCATCTCCTCAATCTTTGGTGAAACCCGACCCTAGCAACGGCAAGGGGTCGGGTCTTACTCGGAGACTGATAAGGGTATATATATACCCCTTCTAAAATAGTCATCATGCCTGACCCTCTCTCACATTAAAAACCTAAAGGTAAGGTTTGCAGAAATGAACGCCAAGTAAAAACTGGTCGGACTACAAGAAACCAACGCCCTAGTGGCTATGACACTCTTGCTTAGTAGCGTGACTAGAGTTTCCCACCCACACCTTGAGCTCTACAGTCTTAACAACAAGACGGGTTGGAATGCGTTAACCCTTTTTACATATAAAAAGGGAGAATGAACAAATTAGTTCAAATGAAACAAAAGAACAAGCTTGTTTAAATGAAATCAAAGGGTTGGAACTTGTTCGCTAATTACAAATGCACCGCCTAACCTATCTAACTAAGCTAACCCCTTAGGGGGATAATTTCATCTTCTATCTTGGTAGAAAGGTCATGCACCAGGGGGGCCACCTCCTTCTCGCTATTGTCCAGCTCGGCATCGCAATAAACGGGCGCAAAGCCTTAGCTCATCGTCGCCAGATCGATGTTCTCGTAATGAGAACGGACGATCAAAAATGAGTGGTGAACGCCAAAGAGAAGCACGCCCCTTGCCATATCACATGCCCGATCCATGATCCGGGTGGCGTGAACCATGAACGAGCTTGTCTCCTGCTCCGAGACTAGCTCAAGCTCATTGTACACTAGCTGGACGGCGACGCGCAGGTTATCAAGTTCGTTGCTCTCCATCTAGAGGGTATCCTTCACCTCGCTGAGCTCTTTCTCTAGGCCGTGACACTTCACCACCTCTACCCTGAGCTTACTATTGAGACCTGCCCAAGTCATGTACCAACCATGTCAGAAGGGCTTACCGTAGATTCTAGGGAGGAAGACAACAAGGGAAAGCCTGCGCACCTCATTGCGCTGCTAGGTCACCTCGGCCTCTAAGCGTCAGACCTCTTCTTGTCGCTGACCAACCTCCATGGTGAGTCCGACGAACACACCCTCGGCTGCAACCTTTAGGTCCCTCTCCCCCTAAACCTCACCCTCGAGGTAGTCGATCCGCTGCTGGGCGACAGCATGCTCCTAGCGAGCTAGTTGGTACCCGTGTAGAGCTCCTCTATGGACTAGAGCAAATCATCCCGCTCCTTCCATAGTCGTTCAGCCTCCATGATGTCTGTGCGTGCCATCTCGATCAGGGCCATGGGCTTCTCCTTGGCCTCATGGGCATTGTTGCGAGCGTCCTTCTCCCTGACTTAGAGGTCGGCCACCTCCCAGGTGGCAGGGGCAAGCTTAGCCACCTCATGATGGGCGGCAACAAGCAATGCGGCCAGCCTGTCACTCCGCCATGCCTCCTCAACAAGGAACTGTGACTTCTCCTGGCTACGGGCCATAAGGATCTATGAAGAAAACAAGACTTAGAGGTGTAGAAAGATCACATGGGGGTCAGAAGCGTGGTCATTCATACGTGGCCAACCAAGACGACAATGTCATGCATTGAGCTCAGCATGGTGGTTAGGGTATGAACCAAGTCCCCAACCTCTGTGTGGACGCTCCCCCATTCCCTCTCCTCTACCGCTTTATCAAAGGCAGACACTCGGACCAAAGACTAGGACATCCCCATGCTGACCTCAAGCGACGCCGACCTCTCTGGTGGTAGCAACTCCTCTAGGATGGCTCCTCTAACGATAAAGGGGGTGGGTGACAAGGACACGGAGGCCTGGCCTATCGCCACATCCACAAAGGAGGCCTCGGGTACGCCCCCTCCCGTCCACCCTACCATGAACATGGCCACCTACACGGACGATGGCTCTGGCCATGCCGCCTCCACCTACGATGTTGAGGACACGACCGGCCATGCCGCACTGGCCATGGGCGCCCCGGACGTGCCCTCCTCCGCCTGCTCTCCCATGAATGTAGCCATCGGTTGCACCTCCCCCATCAATGCCATGGCTGCCCCGACACCACTCATGCCCTCCACCAGCATGGCGCCAGTTGGCTTTGGGCGTGTTTGCCGAAGGAGGATCTTTTTTGGGGCGAGCCATAGGAGAGTCCCACATACTCTAATGCTGCAAGGGACATGGCGGTCAGTTCATAGCAAAAGTTCAGTAGGATGGAAGGATGACAAAAAAACTCCTGACTCACCTTGATGCCATCATACGATGGCACTTTAGGGCCAGCTTGCCCAACCCCAGCAACTCCTCATCGGCACATTGCCACTTCAAGCCCTCCCTCGGCTCAGAGGGCTCAGATGAATCAGAACGGCCTCCACTCGCTGACTCTAGAGGTGCCACCGAGGGATCAGACAAAGTGGGGCTTCCTGTTTTCGCTAACTCTGGGGCCACCATCGAAGGCCCGAATGAGGCCAGGTAGCCTGACTCTGCCAGTTCTAAGGTCATCGTCGAAGGTCTAGACAGGATGAGGCAACTTGATTCCATAGGCTCCGGGGGTGCATCCTCCCCCTCATGCCTTGTGACATGCCATGAGAAGGGCCCCACCTATGGTGAAGGTGGGTCCTTGTCCATGATAGCCAGATCATCCCATGGGATGGGCAACATGGAGCCATCATCCTCCTTCTCCTCTTATTCTTCCTCCTCTTCTTTCGATGAGCCATGATGCCGCTTCCCTCGCTGCAGCTTTGCTCGCTGCTTTAACCACCGTTTCTTCTCCTCATTGTCGTTCTTCTTCTTCCTTTGTTCATTCATAGCAAGGTTTGCCACCCTCATGGGCGTGTGCTCTGGCAGTGGTGTGATAGAGTACCAGAAGGCTAACCCCGCTAGTAGCTCGATGAAGCCCATGGTCGGCCACATCACAGGACGCCCTAGGATCGGGAACACGACATTGGCCTCCCCCATGCATCCTTGATGCACTGCATGACCTCACTATCATGGACCAGCCCCTAGGTGAGTGTTGTCTTGATGAGTTGCACGTCATGCATCATCCTGTACAGTGGGAGAACGTGCGCCATTAGGGGCGCCACCCTCCTCGCATGATACCCCTAGATGATGTTGGTCCCATGGAGGTCGTGGGTCTTTAGGAACATGATGGCCTTGAGGAGGTCATGTATCCTCTTCTTCTCCTTGATGGGTGGCCCCCATGGCCATGACGGTGGTACCTCTATGATCAGACGCCCGGAGAAGACCGACAAGGGAGCAGCAATGTCGTTTTTCAGGTAGAACCAATGCGAGTGCCACCCCTTGTTAGATCTAGAGAGCTGGCAGGGCATGTACTTGGCCACCTGCTGCCCTTAGAGGTGGATGCCCGTGCATCCCATCGGCACTGGGGTCTCCTAGCCTCTCTCCTTCTTTTTGATCAAGGAGATATAGAAGAAATATCTTCAGAGCTTGAAGTGGGGCTCAATCCCTCGGTACCCCTCACACATCATGATGAAGGCCATGATGTGCTAGATCCCATTGGGGTTCAAGTGTTGTAGCTTGATCTAATAGTGGTGTAGTAGACCCTAGAAGAATAGGTGGGGAGGAACCACGAGTCCACACTCGTGGAAAAGTGCAAAGGAGACAACGTAGCCATTAGGTGGCATCAGTGCATCCCCATGGCCGAGCACAAGCCACCCTACCACATCAGTCCTCCCACAGAGAAGATCATGCTTGACGAGGCCCTCCATGCATGCATGGGTAACATTGGTGTGGTACCATGAATCCATGGAGGAGGGAGAAGGCTGTGGAGAAGCAAAGGTGGCGGCGAAGAAGCAAAGGCTACAGATCTAGGGCTCCAGTGGTGGATTAGTAGCCACGGCAGATCTAAATAGTGGCGGTGGAGAAACAGAGAAGGTAAGGCTATAGTTTTGGTGTGTAGGAACACAAAGGGGGAGGCTGCTATTTATAGGGTGGAGTGGGGCAAGAAGGCGAACCGTCTGCCTAGATTTGTGAGCCCGCTACACCATGTCATGTCACCTCCCTTCAAAGATCACACACACGCTATCTCTAGCCATGCCATCGAAGGATACATTGGATGATAGTTCGCCCATTCAATGGACTAAGAACCATTGTAGGTAAGAAGGGATCTAGAGCTAGAAATGCTCCTACGGCCCATTCAGGACCAGGAGTTCAAAAGGCTAGCCCACCGATGGGTTCACTACCACTCTGAGGCACCCTTAGAGTATGGGATGGAAAGGGATGGGCCCACTAGAGGCCAATACCTAAGCGTACAAGTGCCACAGGCATCCTAGCCCATGTTCAAGTCTTAGTTGGTTCCTAGTCCATGATTTTTCCTCAAAGAAAGGCAATGAACCCTTAGGACCGACCAAATGGATCCAAAAACTATATGGACTGACCGCCAAGAGTCTAGAGTCAGTGACTAGCTGACCCATGCCAGACCCCCATGAATGGGAGGATAGGGCCCCACTCAGACTAGCCATTAATAGCTCATCAAGCACCATGTTTTGTCCATCAAGGAAAAACATGGCATGGCTCAGCCCCTTCATTTTATTGAAAAAAAACGCTTGAGGGACGATGATCACAAAGACGATTTGACCCTTGACCAGACCCCTGCTACGCATGGGGCTTGAGGAATGTTGGACTCACAAGGAGACCAAACGCGTGGTCATAGTACGACGGCAGACCGATCGGATCCTAGGGGACTAGAATCAAGAAAAATCTTTCTAACCTCTTGAATCCTATAGTTACATGCCCCCAAGGAGATCGATCGTGACAAAAGGGAACTGCCACACTACCAGGACATGTCATGGGCTACAAAAATAAGGCCAAGGCCCTCAGAGTCCTCCCATCCAGAGAAGCCTCCAAAGGAGTATTCTACTTCTTCATAGGCTTGGGGGCTATTGTCGGGTATCGATAGTAGGGATACCCAAAGCAAGTAGGTTAGGGCCCACGCTAACTCCCCTAGATGGCCCAAGATGTATTAAAAGATCTTGTCTGACTCCAAGGCCATGGGCTTTGTCTCGCCCGACCCCTTGGGTACAGGCTCTGTCTCACCCAACCCCAAGGTCATGGGATCCGCCTCGCTAGACCTCTTGGGTGCGGGCTACATCTCGCCTGACCCCTTGGGTATGGGTCCCGTCTTGCCCAACCCCTTGGGTGCAGGCATCGTCTCACCTGATCCCAAGGTCCTGGGCTTCATCTCACCCGAACCCTTGGGTACAGGCTCTGTCTCGCTCGATCCCAAGGTCATGAGATCCGCCTCATCTGACCTCTTGGGTGCAAGCTCCATCTCGCCTAACCCCTTGGATACGAGCTCTGTCTCACCCAATCCCAAGGTCACGGGCTCTGCCTCGCCTGACCTCTTAGGTATGGGTCTTGTATCATGTGACTCCTTAGGTGTCGGTCCTGTCTCACCTGACCCCCAAGGTCACGAGCTCCATCTCGCCAAACCCTTTGGGTGCAGGCTCTGCCTCACCTGACCCCTTAGGTGTAGGCTCTGTCTCGTCTGACCCTAAGGACACGGCCTCTATCTCGCCCAACCTCAAGGCTGTAGGGGTCTCGCCTAAGGCCATAGGCTCTATCTTATTTGATGGGGACCCATACTGCCACCAACCACTCCAAGTCCAAGCGTATGAGCCTGGGTCAAAACCCTGACAGCTAGAAAGAGACTAGCATGCCTCAATGTAACCTGTGGCCTTCACAAGCCATACCTGAGGATTCACATCAAGAATAGTGTCGGGCATGCCGATGCTGTTCTACCTAACCCTCATACGAATGCTGGCAGGCATGTCAGTTCACCATGATGTCTGCCGGGACATAATGGAATGCCATGACTAGCGAATGATGCCTATGCATGGCGCCATAGATGAATAAGGCCACGACGTGGAGCCATCCCTATTGACATCTATAGGATCAGCAGGACTCACATGAAGGAGAAGAAGGACCCGGTGATCCTGGAAGCCTTCTTCTCTCTCTCATTCTTCTCCTTTTCCTCCGCTATAACATGTGCATTCCCTTCACCTATAAAAGGGAAAGCAGGGCGCCCCTACTAGGGGGATTGGATCAGGAGATAAAAAACACAAGAGCATGACACAACCACATGGCTGAGCGGCAAGCGAGCTCTCAGCACCCGTTCACTCCTTCCATCAGAGACTTCAGATCCTCTCCCTCTCTTGCTTGTTTGTAACCCCTACTGCAAACCAAGTGCTGGTAACACGAGTAGCAATGAACTGGATGTAAGGACATTCCGCTTGAACCAGAATAAACCCTTGTGTTCTCCGAGCACACCATCTGAGCCAGACGCACAAATACAAATTTACTCATCGATGGTCCAAAAATCCAAAGTAGCAATGAAACGTTGTTTCTTGACTTCAAAATTTTGCTAAATCAAAATGCAGATTTAAGTTTCAAGTGCACCAATTTGGGGTTTTGTAACTTACAAACCATTGAGAATTAGATCATGCTTACTAAAGCAAAGTTGGAGATCTCACATAGCTCTACAACTTCTACTAATACCATTTTCACTAAATCACCATGGATTAGGAGTTATATCACCTCAAAGTTGCCCTTTCAGTCACTGAATCAGGCCGCATAGCCGAATTCAGACCGGCCTCAGTGGCCAATCGTGCGTAGGCTGCAGCCACCACCTGGTGGCCACACACTGGTGCCAAGCCTGTTGATTAGGCCAAGGAGGGCCGCAAAGCCATCACAACATGTCCCTCCACTCCCACTCGCGCTCACTCCTTCTCTGCCTTGCCTCACGCTCATTCTCTTCCATAGCCAAGCTATGCCATCGCCTCCGTGCCTTTGTCGGCTCACGTGTCGTTGCTGTTGTGTCATTGCACAATAGCTCATGCACACTACCTCACCATGACCCGCTCTACATCCTAGAGCCAAGGTAAAGGCCTATGAGCCATTTCTGTCACTATGACCCTCGCTGGAGCACCGCTAAGCTTGCGCTCACCATGGTCATGCTCACCGGAGCCCTCTCACCTTCTCCTTTCTCTCATTTTGGGAAGCCTAGGGTTAGGTCTAGCTCAAGCTAGGGGCCAGTTAACCGCTACTAGAACATTGACATGGGAACACACAACCACATCATGCGCATCTGCCATGGCCATGAGCTCAAGCTTGCCACTGCCGGTACCAACTAGACCACGTCATTCCCCTCTAGCACATTTTTCAGTGCGGTCGTGAACCCTAGCCCTTGTTCCATGATGGAGGACCGTCATCGACCTCCATCTCGTCTGAATGGTGACTTCACCATCGTTGCGCTCGCTTCACCATGCCACCATGCACATGGCCGTGCCCCCTAACACCGCTATTGACCCTATTCCACACCCGCTAGGTTCGCTAGGTCACTGTGAAGCCATACCCGAGCTTGCCCTAGCTCATAATGGCTAGAGTCAGCCAGTGCACCACCGTGCCACCATGGCCACCATCGAGCTTGCTCCGGCGTGCCATTGAGTCAATCACGGGTATTATTCGACGCGGGGTGTCGAGGGGAGCACGTCGGTGGTGACCTCATCACTGGTGACCTCGCCATCGGTGAGTTCGCCGTCGGTCAAGCCACTATCGTGCTTCTATGCTGATGACATGTGGGGCCCGTTAACCTCTAGGGCCCAGCAGTTATTCGCAGCAGGTGTAGTGAGCCGGGTACATGTAGCGATTTCAGTTTTAAATGTTTTTTTATTCTTTTTTAGAAATTGATTCAAACTTCAAAAATTCATATCTAGAGCTATGAGTGTCCAAATTGAGTCAACCAAATTTTGTTGGATTGATCATGAAGTGTAATATTTGATAAAAATATGAAACCTACTATTTGGGATATTTTTCTAGAAGAATTAAATTCATCTAGTAAAGTGCTTTTAAATTAGTTTCAATCTTGTAAACTACATAACTTGAGCTGGGGGAGTGAGAAAAATGTGATTCCAATTTTGTTTGTCTTGTGTTGACATACTCTAGCTAGGAAAAATGCTAAAACAACAGTCAGCATACTTGGAATATGGTCTTCCTATTTAATCTTAAATAATTGCTAGTTTCTAGTGAAAATAAATGGGGTAAAAATACATAACTTATGATCATGCAAATTTTTACATAGTGTTCTTATGCTAGGATGATAGTAAAAAAATATAAAATCTATTGTTTAGCACTTTTCACTAGGTTAAACTATTTTTGCTAAAATAAACCTATGTAACTTGTCATTTTTGCAGAGGTTGTTATACATATCCAAACGACATGAAATTTGTTTAGTAGACGATTGGGGTCAGATGTAGGCTACTATAATTTTCTTAGAATTTATTGAGCATTGGAAATATTTATCCTTTAAATCACCTTATTACATAAGGAAATTAATAAGTGCACATAAGTAAATTATTTGGGCTTAACCATGATGTTTTCTATGGTGCTTGTGATACATATGATCCGTTGATAATAGTAGTTGTGCTCTGAATTGATTGGTGATAGGCAGCTACTTAACCATTGCTTTATAATTCAACTAGATGGTTGCAGGAGTTGTTTCTGTTGTGTTGACAAATTCATGATGATAGTGACTTTTTATGTTAAACTTGTTAATAAAAAAGTTGTAGGCAACTTACTCATCTTGTTTGTCCTAAAATTTCATATCTATAGGCTAAATGGTTTAAGATTTATAGCTATTAGAAGTCTACTGTCAGATTTGCTTGTCCTCTAGATAGATCAGGAAGATTGAATTTTTTTGACCTGGATAGCTACTGAATCACCTTAAGATGATCAAAATAAAGTTGTAGGTAATTTTATAAGATTTCCATAAAGCCCACAACCATATTGTTTGGGTGTGTATAACTCCAGTTATGGTCAAAACAAGTGGTTGCTGTCTTGCAGCCCAGAAAATACTTAAATAGGTGTATAATTACTAGAGAGGAGATATGCACCTACTATGTAAAAGAAAATTTATCGTGTTATCACTTTAATATATTACTATTAAGGACACTTATGAGTATGCATTTTATCATATCATATCATCTATGTCATTATCTATGCATCCATGATATCTTATGCCATGCTCATACATATAGGATCGCCCGAAGGAGTAACCCTACTGGAATTCGAAGAGGAGGTGGAGGAGAATTAGGAGACACCACAACCAGCAGCTCCCAAAGGCGAGGAGCTAGATACTAAGGGACTTTCGGAGTGCCCTAACCACCGACCCACTTCTTTTCTGAAAGGCAAGCCTCGGAGCATTATAAGCCTCCTATGTATTATAAAATATCACTTGAGTCCTTTATGTTTGATGCATTAGGTTATAAGAGTTGATTGGAAACACTTGATGCATAGAACTACCTTGTCCAGAAATCTACCTTGAATCCTATGTAGGTCCAGGATCGAATAACTACCTAGCAATGCTTAGCTCGGTAGAAGTCGGGTGATTTCCTGTCACCTGCGAGATATATGTAGACACTGAACCACGGTTGGCTATATTTGCTATCATGTGAAAGAACCATGAGAGGTTGTAAATCAAGGCCGGACGGAGTCTATGTTGTAGGTTGACTCATGTGATTCTGTCTGCGCTGATTAAGGACTGCATTGTTGTTGGTCCTTGGTCATTTTGAATGCATGCCTCTCACTTAGCTGGCTGGATAACTCATTCTGACCACGAAGCCAAGTAGCTCAACTCAAGCCAGGCCTCGTTTGGTCAAAGTGTGCACACTAGAGGTAGTAAGGCTATGCGGGGAGCCAGTGTGATGCCAAGGGTAGGTTAGAGTCCTGATAAACCTAGCATCTAGGTGCGACACTGATCGAACCTAGGAATTGGACCTGAGTTGTACCAAAGGTGACCTAAGGCTACTATGGCTGTTAGACCTAGGTTTGTGTTAGGAATACTGCCTAGCTAGTTGTCATCGATTCGAATCACCGTCTCTCTCAGATAGTGAGAAACTTGACTGAGCTTCCTTCTATCGTAGTGATAATGGCAAGTGCAATGGTTCTAAGAATGATATAATAAATTGCTATGGTTACTATTGTTCTGTCACTACATATATACCACAAATTTGGCATAGGTTAGTTGCTAATCTAGAGATGAATAGCTATAATTAACTTGATGATCGAATTATAAAATGTATAGCTGAATTAGTGGCTTTTTATTCAAAATGTTGTCAAGCTAGCTCCACTTATAAAGCCTTGCATAATCCTTGGAGTCACTTTATTTTTGGTTTATGATAGGTAAGTCTAGCTAAGTACCTTCTTATACTCGCGGTTTATTTCCCACTTGTTGCAGATAACACAGTATATCATAGATATTTTAAGAACTGCTTCTATCCCGCCATTGATGAGGAGTAGGCCCCAAGCAAGGTGCTTCTATTTATATATCTAATCTATGATGCTTTTGTGGGTTGTGCTCATAGACTGGCAAGTATTTGAACAATGGTGTGAGATGTTGGTTTAAAACTACTTTGCTTCCGCTACTACTTTATTTGAACCTGGTTTGTCATAACTTTAATCGCACTCTAATGTATGGCAATGTATTTGTGAACTCTATGTAACATGTGGCATGTATATTGAATCATGTATGATCTTGGTTGTATATTGGCAATGAATCAAGACCCTTCATGGTACTCGACAGACTACTAGGTTTATATGGGCTAAAGTATAATAGTGCGACCACTTGCGGGCTACCATTGTACTTGTGCTCTTATAAATTGGATGGTTCTATTACAGTAACCCCATATAGTCTGACAGTTATCTTAATCTGAGCCCAAACTTGAATAGCTACAGCTCATGACACTATTGATGAAGAGCTAGAGACAGAAGAAGTGGACACATCTTTTTCTGTTAGGCAGTAAGTATGCTTTCGAGTAAAATTCTATACTAAACTATGTCATGGATATACTTGAAGATGCTGAATTGTTCTTAATAGGAAGCCGCCACCATACCTGATGAGCACCCGAGTGCTAACTCAAGGCGATGAGAGTGCACCTAGATAGGACACAGACGCTGCAAGTTGACAGGATGACTCAATGCTTGGAAGACCTAGCCTGAAGAAGAGATCCTCTGCCAAGTAAGTGTTGAAGTTGTTTACCGCATTCTTGCATTATCCCAAGAATGGCAATTTACTTCTGCTTATATTAGGGTGCAAAAAGTAGCAAGTACCCGGCTACAAAGTGAAGAACCCTAGGTTGAAGAGAACCCGCATGCCGAAAGTGACCGAGTGGAAGAAGACCAGGTATGTGGGCCTGTGTCCCCACCCAAGGCCACCGAAGCGCCGTAGCCACAGGGTCCAACATCCACTGATGGTGGGGCAAAACAAGATGAGTAGCCAAGTACTGTAGAGCATGTGGAGGCGTCGCAGCCACAGGTGGTGATGCCTGATGATGGGAAATCTTACCAACCATTGGGATCAGAGATAGCAGAGTCTGCCACTATGGAGGATGGACAGAGTGCAGAAGGTAGTCTAAATAATCCTACTCTAGGTGCGCCTACTCTAGTGGCGCCAACGCCGAGTACCCAACTGGCTAAAGTAGAAGTTGCCCTAATGACTGTATCAAGTACCCAGCTCTAGGCATGTAGTCTAGAGTTTGTTGGGTTTATGAGGTCATGGTCTAGGTTGCTGAACTAGGTGTCTATCTTCGATGGCCAATTGAGGGTATGTACTATACTTTGTCACATCATACTGTTGACATTTTTTTAGTTCTCAACTCTGGTATAGTCGTATGCTCAGGACTCAGAGCTAAAAGCCTCCATCAGGGTCGAAGAAGTCTAGGTAGAGGTCACCAAGTTGAAGGAGGAGTAGGCCAAGAAGGAGGCTGAGTGGAAATCCATGTAGGAGTGCCATGAGGAGACTCTCTGCATCCTCCAGTCTCAAATTGGTGAGGCTGAGCGCCAAAAGCAACCACCAAGATGAGAAAGAATGATGCCATTGATTCTTTGTTGAAGATGACAGAGAAGGCCGAGCTCTTTGATACCAAGTTGAAAGGTAAGAGAACTATACGGCTTCTATGTAATTCTTGAATGTAGCAGTTGGTGATCATGATGGTGATCATATGTGTTCCTCTTTTTAGATGAGCACATCAAAACCCGACAGTTGGAAGGTGAGGTGAAGGATCTAAATGAAGACCTGAGAACCAAGCACAACCAAATCAAAGAGGTAACAGAACAAGCGAGTGAAGAACACGCTCAAGCTAAGCTGATAAAGCGAGGAGCCAATCATGATCTGATGTAGGCTCTAAAGTCGATGACCAACATGAAGACCTAGCTAGAGATGGTGTAGGTAGAATGCAATACACTTTGGGAAGTTGTGAAGCCACTTGCCCTCCTTTTCCACACTCTAGAAGATGGTGAGAGAAGGTGGGTGGATAGAGTGAAGCAAATCCCAAGCCATTTTGAAGGCTATGTGCACGGAGCCACCAAAGTCTGCATTCGTAATGTACTTAGGACGCTTTGGGTGCCATATCTAGCTATAGATTTTCATCAGTTGACCGCAGACTATGGTAGTGAAGAACACTTGGTCACCGTGGAGGGAGCTAAAGAAGAGCTGGATGGGTTGGCCACCGCCATAGCCAATGACTTAGACCTTAGGATGGAGAAGCCTGATGAATAGGCTTGTAGTAAGTTTGTGAAAAAACTTGTTTAAGTGTATGCGTGATGAGTGGGCACCTTGTAAAAAATAATGTCCTTTTGCTGACGTAGGCTATTAGTTTAATGAAAAAACTTAGCCTATGAATTTCAAATGTAATGTGTCTTGTTAGGGTACTTAAACACCTAAGACAATTTATCCCAGTTAACTTTTTTGTGTAAAGTTTACTCTTTTAGACTTGGTAATCTTTTGAGTAAGATTGTAGTCTGCTTAGGCTATAAGTTTGTCTTGTGGAGTCCTTTAGAAAGGTGCGTAAGACTGAGTAACAAAGTAAAAGATGATCAATGTAGTCGCTACGATTAAAATCATGTTAGACCCTTCCGTTGATGTTAAGCGTGCTAAGTCACTTGTTTAAGGAACCCTTATAACGATTGTTTGCTGTTAGGATCCCATCCCGTAGCTAATGAATCAGGTTACTTGCTTCTGGTAATCACCCTACCTAGGATGACATGCAATAGTTAAACTAAATATCGGTAATTGGCTCCCAGCTAAGGAGATGTAAGCCATCCAAGTAGGAGGCGTATCTCGTATAATATAGCATGGTACTCGGTATATAGAGTAAGAACTATGTGTCTAGTGAATTTATCATACTGAGAGATGTGTGGCCGCATAATTAGTTAGCTGTATATCTTGTATATGACGTATCGAAGGCTGCATAAAGGAGAAACAACTAGGAAGTTATGTAACTTGCATAAAAGTAAAAAGACAAATTCATCTAGTGAAGAACATTGACTCTGTATTAATAACAAAGAATTTTAAGTACAGAAGCTAGAACACTGATTTTTTTAGACAATAAAACTACTTAATAATAATAAGCATAAAATCTCCGTAGCTGGTCAATGTTCCAAGAGTTTGGCACAGGATCGCCGTCCTCTGTGATTAACACAAAGGAGCCTTGCCGAGTAACTTTAGAGATGATGAAGGGGCCTTCCTAGGGGCTGAGTAGCTTGTGCCATCTTGAGGTATTCTGGATACACTTGAGGACTAGATCTCTGACTTGAAAAGTATGGGGGCGCATGTTCTTGTCGTAGTGATGTCATAGGCCTTGCGGGTATCTGGCAGATAGGAAGAGTGTATTAAGCTTGATTTCTTTAGCACTGTCAATTTCTAGCCATTGTTTTCATCTGCTTCGCCTTCATTGTACTATTTGACCTTGGGAGAGTTCTATATCAAATTTGCTGGCAAGATGGCTTCTGGGCCATAAACCAGGAAGAAGGGTGAGTACCCTGTCGCTCTGCTCTGTTGAGTACGCAGTCCCCAAGCTACCTTGGGTAACTCATATATCCACTTGCCGTCGTAGTCTTTAGGCTCATCAAAAAGCCTGGGCTTTAGTCCGGCTAGCCATAGCCCGTTAGCCCGCTCTACTTGGTCATTTGCTTGAGGATGAGTGACGAAAGCATATTCAATGCAGATGACACAATCTTAAGCCCAACCTCTGAACTTGATAGCTGTAAGGGGTGAGCCGAGGTCTATAATGATCCAATTGGGCATGCCAAACCGGTACATAATGTCTTGCATGAACTCGACTGTCTTTGTAGCATTGAACTTGATGAGTGGCTTGTACTCTATCCACTTAGTGAACTTGTCAATGGCCATGTAGATGTACTCAAAACCACTTGGTGCACGTTTGAGAGGTCCAACCATGTCGAGCCCCTAGCATGAAAAGGGCCATGATGGAGGGATGCAGATGAGGTTGTGAGCTAGGACGTGGGCCTGTTTGGCAAAAAACTGATAGCCCTTGCAGTGTCATACCAACTCTTTCACATCTTTCAATGTTGTAGGCCAATAGTATCTAGATCTAAAAGCCTTGCCGACTAAAGTCCTAGAAGCTGCATGGTTGCCGCAACACTCAGAGTGAATTTCTTCCAAGATCTGCTACGCTTCTTTAGGTGTAATGCATTTGAGGAGGACACCGGATGATGTGCCCTGTTGGTACAGCCTATCCCTGACTAAGACATAATTATTGCTTCTGCGTGTGATCTGCTCTGCTTCCACCTTGTTGCCAGGCAGCTTGTGGTCTCAAAAGTAATCAATTAATACTTGTGTCCATGTCAGGTTGACCACTAATACCTAAATGTTGGGAGTCAGGGTACTGGGGGATGTGGAACCTTCCAATTTGATTGAAGGGACTTCAATTTCTGAACAAACACACCAGGTGGCACCTATGCTCTATCTGATCCTAATTTGGTCAAAACATCAACTGCAATGTTGAGATCCCATGACATGGAGAATTTCTAAGCCTTGGAAGTGTTTCTCAAGTTCGTGGACTTCTACGCAGTAAGCATCCATGGTCTCCTTGGTGTAGTCCCAATCCTTGTTCACCTGGTTGATAACCACTGAGGAGTCACCATAGACGAGTAAACTCTTGATGCTGAGTGAGACTGCTACTCGGAGGCTATGAAGGAGGGCCTCGTACTCAGCTTCATTGTTGGTAGTAGGCCAAAGTATCTGTAGAACACACTAAAGCTGCTTTTCGTCTAGAGAGATGAAGAGAACGCTAGTGCGTACACCTCCTAGCTTGAGAGAACCATCAAAATACATCTTCTAGTGGTCTAAGATGACTGTCAGAGTAGGCTACTAGGCTTCAGTCCACTTGGCTATAAAATCAGCCAAGACTTGAGATTTGATAGCCTTGTGGGAGGCGAACTAAATATTCTGAGCTCTAAGTTTGACTAACCACTTGGATATGCATCCTATTGCATCTGGATTGCATAGGACATCTACGAGTGGGAAGTCAGATACCACTGTTACCTTGTGTTTGTCAAAGTAGTGGCGTAGCTTGCATGAAGTGATCAAGAGGGCGTAGAGGAGCTTTTGCACATGTGGGTACTTTGCCTTGGATTCTAATACCACCTCGCTAATATAATAGATAGGTCATTGTACCTTATATATGAGTCTTTCTTTAGCCCGCTCCAAGACTATTGTTGTGCTGACTACCATGGTAATAGCTGCAATGTAGAGTAGGAGTGGTTCTAGTTTCATGGGTGGGGTAAGTATCAGAGAGGTGGATAGGTACTCTTTGAGTTTTTGGCAGGCTTCATCAGCTTCAACTGTCCACTCGAACTTGCCCAACTTCTTCAACAACTTGAAGAAGGGCAAACCTTTCTCAACAAGTCACGAGATGAAACGATTGAGGGCAGCCATGCATCCTGTTAGTTTCTGAACATCTTTGATGCAGTGAGGTCGAGTCATCTAAGTGATTCCTTGAATCTGTTTCATACTAGCTTCAATACCCCAATGGCTCACAAGGAAACCCAATAGCTATCCAGAAGGAACTCCAAACACACACTTTGTTGGGTTGAGCTTCCACTTGTACTCTCAAAGACTGTCAAAGGTTTGTTTCAAGTCTACAATCAGAGTAGAGGAGTCCTTGGTCTTAACGAAGACATCATCCACATAGGCTTCTACATTATGACCGATCTGCTCGCTTAGGCATGCTTGGATAGCCCGTTGATAGGTTGCACCGGTGTTTTTTAACCCAAAGGACATGGTCATGTAGCAGTAGGCACTGAATGGAGTGATGAAGGATGTCTGGCTCTGATCTTCTTTATGGAGGGCAATTTGATGGTAGCCCAAGTAGCAATCAAGGAAGGATAAAAGAGCTGATCCAGCCATAGAGTCTATGATTTGATTAACGCGAGGTAAGCTAAAGGGATCCTTCGGGCAATGCTTATTGAGATCCATGTAGTCAACACACATGTGCCACTCTTTTGAGTTCTTCTTCTAGACAAGTATAGGATTGGCCAGCCAGTCAGGTGAAGGATTTCCCTAATAAACCCGACTACCAATAGCTTGGTAATTTCCTTCTTGATTGCAACTTTCTTATCAGGTGAGAACCGTCATAGACTTTACTTTACTAGCTTTGAGCTAGGGTTTAAATCCAATTTTGTGCTCAGCCAACTCTCTTAGAACACCTGGCATATCAGCCGGCTTCCACGCGAAGATATTCTTGTTTTCCCTGAGAAAGTTGGTGAGTGTGAGTTCCTATTCTTTGGAGAGGTGGAGATTGATGATAGCCGTCTTGGAGGGATCACTAGTACCTAGATCAATCTCAATGGTATCCATCTTAGAGGGCGGTGCAATGATTCCTACCTTCTTAGTTGGAATCGCCATGTCTTCTAGCTTAGTCTGTTGAGCAAGGTTGGCGATCTCCTATGCTTCATAGGCTTGCTACACTTAGGCTGCAATACTGATGGCTTCCATGTCGCAGTCGTATGAGCACTTGAGGTCACCTTGGGAGGAGAGTATGCCATTGGGACCCATCATCTTGAGCAAGAGGTACGGGTAATGTGGGATGGCCATGAACTTGGCCAAAGCAAGTCGAACGAAGATAGCATGGTATGATGATTCAAAGTTGGCCACCTCAAACTTGATGAACTACATTCAGAAATTGTTTAGGTTACCAAACGTGACCGGGAGCATGATGGGGGTGAGTAGGCTGGTGAAGTCTAGGCCTATCTTCTTCACCGTATCTACAAATATTATATTCAATCTTGCGCCATCATCGATCAGGACCTTGGGGACTGTCATGCCAGCTATTGTTGGGCCTAGGATGAGTGTATAGTGGCTGATGTTAGTCACACTAGTCCATTGCTCTTTTCTAGAAAACTAGATTGGGTGCTCAGACCAGTTGAGGTACTTTGGTGTTAAGGCTTCTCCTGCCATGATGTCCTGATGAGCCAACTTCCCTGTGAGCTTGTTTGATAAAGATGGTAGCCCCGCAAAGATCATTGTGAGTTGGCCCTTAGACTGTTGAAAGCCAGTGTCAGTGTTGTTGTCTCCATCTTTGTTATTATTAGCTTTAACCTTGAGCTTCTTGCCCTTGCCGTAGAAACCCAGTTCTTAGAGTTGTCAGCACTCAACCACCGTGTGTTTGGCGTTCTTGTGTAAAGGATAGGGTAGATTCTTGAGGTCTTTGAACTTCTTGTTGTTCTTGTTAGACTTCTTGGACCTATCCATGGAAGCAAGGGTGTTATCAGGTCCTCGCTTTCTATTGGACTATCCACCTTGATTGCTACTGGGGTTGTGGCCTCTGTTGTCTTGCTGTCCACGTGGGAATCACTCATGAGTATGTTCCTCAAATGAAATCATCTTATGTACTATACGCTTGAAATCTTCAGCGGTCTCTAGATTGTCATTGTAGAATTTTTCAAACTGCCACTTGTACTAATCCCATTAGCGAAGTGATCTACCACCTCCCTGTCTATGATATGATAGACTTGGGCTCATAACTCAGCAAAGCGGCAATAATATTGTTGGAAGGTTTCATCTGGTTTTAGCTTGTAGGTTCTGAGCTCATTCTGAGTACTTGGGTGGGTGAGGATGCCGCAAAAATTTTCACTGAATTTGCGATGAAGTTGTCCCCAAGTATCAATGGAGTTGGCTCATAGCTTATCAAACTAGGCGAGAGGCATAGTGTCAAGTGCCATAGGAAAATACAACACTTTAATGTCATCATCGCCACCTGCCAACTGGATAGACTGAGAGTAGATGCGCCACCATTAGCTGGGTTCTATCTTCCCATCATATTTGGTATGGTTGGATGGCTTAAACTTGTAGGGAAACCAGATAGAGAGTAGTCTATCAGAGCAACATGGGAACCTGTCCGGCGAGATACCAGCCTCCCTGTACTCAGACTCACCTCTACCCTCCTATTGTTGATTGTGCGGCACCCTAATTCCTGTTTTGGTTGCCCTATGGCCCTAAACAAGAGTGGTCTAGTACTCACTATCCTCTTCCTTGATTGCCCTACGGTCCTAGACAGGAGTGGACTGGTGCCCCTGAATCTCATCCTTGGGAAAGGTTAGCTTGGGATGTCGCTTTTGTCGATGTTGGCATTTCTTAGCGCAATCACCAAGTGAGGAGGTTTTAAGTCCATCACTGGTAATGGCACCAGAAATGTATGTTGGTATTTCTTAACACCATTACTAAGATTGAGTTAATCTTAGCAACACCGCCAAGAAACACCAACTATGATAGTTCTTAACGATTATAGAGAATATCCGCAAGTGCAAGGATCTATCGTTGTAGCATTTCACCTAGAAGTATTTAGGGTATCGTTATTTATATTTTCCCAAAGGAGGGCAAGGTATAAGAGTCTAGCATAGATATAAACATGATTACATACTTGCATAGTTGACCATAGTATATGACAGGGGTAAAAATGATATTTCATGGATAGTGGACACACATCGGGCCAACTTCAAGGACACGATGTAGCCAAGGGGTTAGTTAGTTAGTTAGATAGGCCAGGTGGTGAACTTGTAATAAATGAACAAATTTTAGTTCTTTTGTGTTATAAAAAGGTTACTACATTCCAACCCTTTTCCATTATTAAGGCTACAAATCTTAAGGCGCGGGTGAAAGAACCCTGATCACGCTGGTGAGCAAGAACATCGTAGCTGCGGGGCATAGGTTCCTTGTAGTCCGACCAACTTTACTAATTGTTCATTTCCACAGCTCTCACTTTTAGATCTTAACATGAGAAAGGGTCAGGCATAGTGATTGTTTCTGAATAGGTATGCTCTTATTAGCCCCCGAGTGAGGCCTAGCCCCATGCCATTGCTGGGGTCAGGTGTCACTAAAGACCGAGGAGATGATAGCGAAATCAATAAGAGAAAGTGTTTTTCATTATAGAAATGTGATTCTTAATTTTCATAAGTACACGCATAGGTTAGGGGTAAAAGCGACATAGCTGCTTGATGTTCCAGGCATTGATGAAGACTTTGTCGTCAATGGTCTTAAGCTTGTAGGTGCTGGGTCAGAGCACTTCTACGATGACATATGGTCCCTCCCATGGTGAAGAGAGCTTGTGAAGGTTTTTGTTGCTCTGGACGAGGTGGAGTACCAAGTCCCCAATGTTGAAAGCCCGACCCCGCACCTAATGGCTATGGTACCGATGCAATGCTGACTGGTACTTAGCTGAGTAGAGGAGGGCAACATTGTGTGCCTCATCGATCTGATACATGGCATCCTTAATCCATAGTCCAGGGTTCATTTCCGTAGAGTATTTTAGGATGTTGGTTGGCGGTCTATACCGCGGTGGGAAGGTGGCATTGAGGATGTGTTGGCCAAAGGCCTAAGGTCCCAATAGGTCAGGGCTTGGGCTTTGGTCCTCTCTGCAATTGTAGCATCCACCATGACAAGGGTGGTATCCACAGCTGGCTTCCTCTCTCTCATCACTTTGTCCACTCCTATGGGCATCCAAGGTGTTACGTGCATCATGGTGGAGGCCAAGATGGTCATGGACTAGGGCCATGGCACACCCACCGCCGATGCGTGGTGCTTGGTAGACAGACAAGTCCCTGGCATGTTGTCCCAAGGGCATGCGCTAACTAGCGTCGAGCTTATGTCGCTGAGATAGTGAGCTCTTTGCTTGCTGCACTATCGTGCGCTCAAGCATCGTGCAGATCTCGCGATGGGCCCAATGATCCTTGGGTGTCACGGGCTCTGGGAGTCCTTGGAGCAAGGCCGTCGTGGTAGCGATGTTCTAGCTGGCCCAGATGAAGTGTGGGAGGGTTCCATCATCTTCGATGATCCTCTAGCTCACATCGTGGGCCATGGCACATGTACACCCACTATCTCCATAGTGCCTGATCTCTTGCTCGAGCTCTACATGCTCCTACTCGAGTTGGAGTCATGCATCATTGAGCTCCTAGTGTCATGCCCTTAGCTATTGCACCCGCATGCGAGGAAGGCCTCCTGCCTCTTCCTCAACCACATCATCGAGGTTGTTTGGTGGGGTAGCCCCTCTCTCATGGATACTTTTGATGTATCCCTTGGGGGTACCTACCATAAAATATTCTCACAAGGGGTGATGCTCCCCCTGCTAGAGATAGAGTCAGAGAGCAACTCTAAATCTCCTGCGAGAAGGTCGTGGAAAGATTCTACGACGTATTCGGTCATCCCCATGAGGTGCATGCGCTGCTCCATGAGGTGGCCAATGGTCCTACAACATTATGTAGACCAAACAGGAATGCTGCCGGGGCACCCTAGGTGAGGTGTTCTGAGGAGAGCGGTTCCCCTTTGGCAAGTTATGTCATGGCGTTGGTGAAGGAAAAAGTAAGGAAGCATAGCTCCTATCGGAATGGTCAAGGTCCTAGGAAGGTGTCAAGTTGGTGCTCCAACCTCCTATAGTCGAAGCCAAGGAATCAGGCACTCCCGAGGACATGGGCCTCTAGCACATATAGCTATAGCTCCTCAAGTGCCTAGACGATCACATCGAGGCCTACAGAGTGGAGAGGCTAAATGGCGACGGCAGCCTGCGCCAACTCTCCCTCCATCGTGACGATGAAGTCTAGGCTCCCAAAGTGTGCATGCACACTCAGGACCTAGCTAACACCGTGACTTGCCATCCAAGGCCCGATATGGACATCGAGACGCGTAAAAGCCCTTATCTGGCGTGCCAACTGTCGGTGTTTTGGATCACCAGCTAGTAAATTTCTAGTTTGCACGTCTGGCCCAAATAGTGTGCTCAGAGGACACAAGGATTATATTGGTTTGGGTAGAACGTCCCAACGTCTAGTCTATTGTTGCTCATGTTACCAACACTAGTTTGTAGTAGGGGTTACAAATAGGCTAGAGAGGGAGATGGTCCCAAGTCTCTGGTGAAAAGATCGAACGGAGTTGAGTCTTGTTGAGCTCATTTAGTCATGTGCTCCCCCTCCCTATGGGGCATCCTGCTTCCCCTTTTATAGGTGAAAGGGAAGGCGCAAGTTATAGAGGGAGAAAGATAGAGAAAAAGAGAAAAAGCAAGGGAGAAGAAGGCATCTAGGGTCACGGCATCCTTCATCTCCTTTATGTGGGCCCACTGGTCCTATACATGATGATGGGGATGGTTCCACATCATGGCCCTATTCATCAATGGTGCCATGCCTTAACATCATTAGCTAGTCATGGCATTCCATCCCATCTCGGTAGACGGCATGGTGAATCGACATGTCCGTCAGCGATCATACGGGGATTAGGTAGTACAGCGCCCACATAGCCCTCACTGTTGGTGATGTGAACCCCTAGGCATGGACTAATGTGGCCATAGGTCTTGTCAAGGCCCACTCATGCCCTTCTAGTGTCAGAGGCTTGACCCAAGCTCACACGCTTGGACCCATAGTGGTTGGGGTGGTACGGACCCTGCCGGGCGAGACGGAGCCCTCGCCCGAGGGGTCGAGAGAGACGGAGCCCACACTCTTAGGGTTGAGTGACATAGGGCCCATGCTCGAGGGGTCTGGCGAGGTGGAAACCATCCCTAATTATCTAGGTGAGTTGTCACCTGTGGTCCTTGGATCCCTTCTTCGGGTATCCCTAATACTGATACCCGACATTCCTCAAATGTCTGACTTCACCACAGACTTCACAAGTCATTTGCAAGTCCATGGCCTGAACGGTGGCCTTCATAGCTTCCTTCTCATGGGCCCTCTCATTCAGTCTTGATAGTAACAAATCTATTTTTGTGGCAAGCATATCCGTCTCCTCCATAGTATGCATGTCTTTTTGTTGTTTTCTTTCCTCCCTGCAACTTTGATTGGCCACCATTTTCTCGATAAGAGCCATGGCATCAGGGACAGTCAGGGAAAGGAATGCTCCTCCAACAGTGGCATCTATGTGCCCACTTGACATGGGCATAAGCCCTTCATAGAATTTCTAGAGCATGAGCCAATTCTCCATTTTGTGGTGCGGGTAGGCCTGGATGTAATCCTAGAGCCTTTCCCATGCCTCGGGGGTGGATTTGAGTGATGATTGCTATAAGTTTAAAATTTTCCCCCTCAGGGCATTGGTTTTGCCCATGGGGAAAAACTTCACAAGGAATGTCGTGGAACATTTGTCCCATGTACTGACAGCTTCCTTCTCTTTGTAGAACCACTGTTTTGCCTTCCCCACGAGGCAGAAGGGAAATAGACGGACCCTGATGCTAGCTTGTGCGATGTCTTTGATGACTATGGTGTCGCACAGCTCCAAGAAGTGTTGCAAGTGTGCACTTGCATCCTCACTTGGCAAACCACAGAATTGGTTTGCCTGTACCATCATAATGAGGCCAGTCTGAAGGTCAAAGTTTTTGGTGCCCGTGTTGACAGCGGGCCCAACGGGCACATTGGCAACAGCGGGGGTGGAGTAGTCAAGGAGTGACTTGGCCATGATGGTAGTAGCAGATGATATGGGGGTGACTAGTTCGACTACCTACAGAGTAGCAGAAGAAGAAGTGGTATGAGACTTGTTCTTCCTTAGGAGTGCCTCTAGATTATCGGTGTAGTTGTTTGTCAGATCAAAACCACTCATACACTATCATGTTTTCATCCACAATAGGAAGAAAAACAAGAAGAATTAGCTTGCATAAACTATGGCTACCATTACATGCATGTGATCACTACTCATGTCCTACTAGATTCTTTCACCTATGCCCCCCCAGCAACGGCACCAAAAATGCTTGTTGGTATTTCTTAGTGCACTCACCAAGTGAGGAGGTTTTAAGTCCATCACCAGAAACAATGCTAGAAATGCATGTTGGTATTTCTTAACACCATTACTAAGATTGAGTTAACCTTAGCAATACCACCAAGAAACACTAACTACGATAGTTCTTAACGATTACAGAGAATATCCGCAAGTGCATGGATCTATCGTTATAGCATTATACCTGAAAGTATTTAGGGTATCATTATTTATATTTTCCCAAAGGAGGGCAAGGTATAAGAGTCTAGCATAGATATAAACATGATTACATACTTGCATAGTGGACCATAGTACATGATAGGGTTAAAAACAGTATTTCATGGATAGTGGACACACATCTTGGCCAACCTTAAGGATAAAAGGAAAACAAAGAATAAAAGAATGTTCCTACATGGAGCCGGCATGTTCTAATATAGCCGTGCAAAGAATAGTTAATGATCATACAAGTTATATGATTAGAGATAGAACTAAGTGTGAGATGGACGAGGAGATCTCTGGGCACTGGTCTGCTAGCAAGCCAGGGAGACTTTAAGACTCCTACACAATACCTAGACATGGGGGATTACAAGGGATGGACAGGGCTGTCACCACCTGTCGCCTACCCCTCAACCATGGGATACCATCATACTCGAAGGTTCCCATGTACCTGAGCACCATGCCTGTGTACAAGGAAACTACCCATATTCCACTGGGACTCCAACCCTATGGATCGACAAGCAAGAATATGGGTAAACTCGAACGAACGATGAACCGTCACCCCAACCCTAGCTCTACTTCTACTCATACAAGTCATATGAATGATTAACCATGAAGTTGAACATGTTAAGATCATGACAAACAAACTATATGCTAGCTCATATATCATGATTACAACAAGACAACTATATTCTAGTTCTATAGCACAATTATATAAATGATATGACAGCATGACAATGGAAGAAATTCTCTTTGTATTCATACCAAGTTCTTCTCTCTTTCCTTCCAAAGAGACAAGCTCTCCAAGTAGCTCTTGCTAGCTCTAAAGACTACTACTAAGAACTAAAAGAGTACAAGATGTTGTGTGAGGTGCTTGTCTCCAAAATGAGGTGTGTGTTGAAGAATGAGCTCCTCCTCTTCTTATATAGTGAAGCTTGGTTGGTTTGGTGCAGGTAAAATAGGAAACATCCATGAACCAACCAAGCATGCCACCATCCAACCGCCTGCGAAGGTTGGGCCTGGCCTAAGCCACCTAGGGTGCGGTTTTTACAAGTGAAGAGGGAGACAACATTCCCGGCATTCCTTCTGCTCGGTGTACAAAGGGCCCTGGTACACAAGTGGAGGTATCCGACAATTCTAGTACTTCTCCATCTCTTTCTCTTCCTCACTCACTCCCTTAACTAAAAATAGTTAAGACTAAAAAGTGGAGTGTAGCTCTACTCTTCTTGTCACATTGTGTAGTTCTTGTGTTGATGATTGATGGGAGAGCCTCTCCCATCTATATATAGTCATGAGATGGTCGGTTTGGGGAGCTTTCCTTGCATGCACTCATGCAACCATCATAGGGGAGTCACCAGGGAGCGACACGTGATGGTGCAAGGTGATTGGTGTAGGTGGGGGTGCAGCCACACCGTAGGTGGCACCGTCCCACGCCGCCTTCCTCTGGTCGGTTGCTATGTGGACCTAGGCCACTCCCACGTCGGTGCTTGGCCTAGAATTGGAATTTGGATGGGCTGCTTTGTCTTTCTCCTTTGTTTGCTTGGTGCCAAGATGAAGATTGAATGTTTCTCTTATATTTCCCTTCACTTTTGGCCCAACTTGGTATGTTTTCATGTTTGTCCCTGCAAAACAAAGAATTCTCCAAAACCTATGGAAATTGTTAGTTCAAAGTCCTATTTCTAGGTTTGGTGTTGTTTTTGACAAATTTTATACAAGTGTTGACGGTATAAAGTGTGAGTTAAGAGCCATCAACAAACTCCCCCACACTTAGTCCCATGCTCATCCTTGAGTAAAGTTCTAAGGACTAAGCTAGTTCATCTCCTCATATGATATCTGCAAACAAGTTATTCCAAGCTTCACCTGCACTTGTGAACATTCTGAGTGTCTACCATAGAATCTCGAGTGATTGGATAATGGAATTGTAAGGATTCAAATCCCCTCACTTCACTTTGCTCAGAAACTTGGGTTTGTGTGATTTTGAGAATATAAAATTTAGTTTTGCTCCTCAAAATGATTCACTCGATCGCTCAATGTGTATAGTCCTCACCAAAGGCTTTTGATATTTGCCTTCTTTTCGTCCTACTACTAAAGGCTTCTTTGGAGTTTAGGGTAGGTAAGAAAAAGAGGCATACTTGCATCACATAATATTTATAAGTGCGTGGTAATTTTAAAAAAAAATCTAAAATTCTAAACTCCTTTGTACATGGCTCTCTCTTTTGATGGTTGCCTTTTATTTGAAAGTATGGGCTATCTTTCTCTTTTTCTTTTTTTCTCTTTTTCTGTTCTTCATGCTTTTTAGCCTGGGATTATTCATGCTCCTTGGCATGGATTTTTTTTTCTCTCATGCTCTTTTGGCATGGATTTTTTTTCTTTTTTTAGCATAGCCCATACTTTCTTTTGGCACATGAAAACTTTTGAGAGAGATACTCATGTCATATGAATGGAGTATTTTTATTTGGTGGATAGAAAAGCATGTTTTTTCGTCACTCTTAGTGTAAGAGTCAGCATATTATTTTGTGGGTGTATGTTAATCTTGATCATAGGTGCATGACAAGAATCTCAATAAGGGCCACAACAATTTGACAAAGCTCAATGTAAAAATTAGCAACATATGACTAAGGTTTTGTATCATGGAATATTGTCATATGGCCTTGGTAGGAATTATAATCATTTTAGGAGCATGCTAATTGAGATTTTGATTTTATAAATAAATCCCAAGTACTTGCAAAAGTGATCAAGTTTCATTTCTATCCTACTATATCTCATATTCTAATTACCTATATAAAATGAAGGTTCCTGTGTACCCGAGCACCACACCCGTTTACAATGAAACTATCCATATTCCCCTAGGACTCTGACCCTACAGATCGACAAGCAAGAATATGGGCAAACCCAAAGGAAGGATGAACTGTCACCACAACCCTAGCTCTACTACTACTCATACAAGTCATATGAATGATTAACCATGAAGTTGAACATGATAAGATCATGACACACAAACTATATGCTAGTTCATATATCATGATTACAACAAGACAGCTATATTCTAGTTCTATAGCACAACTATATAAATGATATGAGAGCATGACTATGGAAGAAATTCTCTTTGTATTCATACCAAGTTCTTCTCTCTTTCCTTCAATGGAGTCAAGCTCTCCAAGTAACTCTTGCTAGCTCCAAAGACTACTACTAAGAACTAAAAGAGTACAAGATGTGGTGTCAGGTGCTTGGCTCCAAAATGAGGTGTGTGTTGAAGAATGAGCTCCTCCTCTTCTTATATAGTGAAGCTTGGACGGTTTGGTGTAGGTAAAATAGGAAACATCCATGAACCAACCAAGCATGTCGCCATGCAACTGCCTACAAAGGCTAGGCATGGGCTGAGCCATCTAGGGTGCGAGTGTACCTAGGGTGCGGCCGCACCTTGGCTCGCTCACCTAGCCACCGCCGTTGCTAGGTGGGCTAGTGGCTTGGCCTGGGCCCCTCCTAGGCCAGTGTTTTGCCCTGGTAAGTTGCGTAGGTGGGCTTCTTTATATATTTCCTTTGCACATTTCTGCTTTATGCTTCCTTCTTTGCGCCTTTTGCTTGGTTTTGTTTATTTTCTACGTGTATTCGAATGTGTCCTGCAAAATATGTTTTCTTCAATACAAGTGGAACTATGTCAATAGTAAAGGCATATGTGTCAAAAGATTATTTATTTCTCCTATTTTAGATAATAATTGGCACTCGAATGTTGTTGTTAGTGACCGCCAACAGCAGCCTACATCTAAAGGGTTGTGGATTCCAAAATAACTTTGAGTCATTGCTGGTCTAGGGTAGGGTTTTCTATGGCTGCCATCTCTTCTACCAGGGCATAGACATTGGCATAGGGCGTAGTGAAGACCCTATGGCCATCAACTTCCACAAACTTAGGCTCAAGGTTGTGTCATGTAGAGGCTCTGATGGCATCATGGTCTCGGCACTATCGTTTTGCTTCTTTGTCTCACAGGCACTATTGGTAGCTGCCTCCATAGCCAAGCGTCATTGTTCAACATCTTGGCAAGCTGCCTCATACCGTTCCCACTCTTCCTTGTGGTGGAGGGCATGGTTACATCGAGCCTACTGTGCCTTATTCTTCCTTTCCCTAGCTAACTTCTACTCATCTATCTCTCCATTAGGGGCTAGAGTATCTAGGGAGAAGTTGGATAGAGTCTCTTCCCCCTCTTGAATATCTAGTGGATTAGGCATAGGGATCTGAGGTGGTTGCCCATCCATAAAGACTTCTCTAGAGTGCCTTATGGACGAGTGAGTTCTAGATTCTGTAGTCGGTGCACTATCCAAGATCTCTATAGAACCATGATCATTATCGTCCGCTGGAAGAGTTCTGTCATCCTGATAAGGCAAGAGTTCCACCATGCCGGCTAGATGAGATGGATCTGTTGAAGAAGTGTTAGGTTGAGCACCCGGCCAATGGACGATGCCTCCTTCGGGTGTGATGGATAGAACCAAACCCTTCTAGGCACCCATTAGAGGGATCTCTTGCTTAGACTATAGGAGGTAGTTGATTGTATCTTGATAGATTGAAGCTGAGTTCTTGAGTCCGAGTGGAAAATGAACTAGGTCTTCGTCTTGGACTTCAGATGGGATCTCCAGCCTAGAAAAAGGTGACATGTCTAAGTGGGAGTCTTGATTGATGGTGACCTCCCATGTCCGAGTTGGATTGGAGATCGAGAGGTGCGAAAACTTCTCGGCGAGTTGATCCAACGTGTTTGTCGAGATGACTGGTGAGGCTTGAGGCGCTGAGATCTCCATGAGATGACTTTGGAGCTTGTTGTTGTCATCTACCTTGTAGATTCAGGAGCCAAACATGAAGGCGGTACCCGTCGAGAAAATCATGTCATCGAGGTCCGTCGAGCTCTCAATCATGAAGTCACTAAAGGCCCCTACCTGGCACATCAGCTATCAGTGTTTGATGACTGGCAACACGTCACAGGGGTACCCAAGACGATGTTTGAAGGGCTTTGGCGTATGCAGAACTCAATAGTAAACACAAAGAGACGAATGGTTTATACTGGTTCGGGCCCTCTTGTCGAGTAATAGCCTTTATGTCTAGTCAGCATGTAGCCTTTTGTGTTGGATTGATTGGTATGATTGTTAGGGTTACAAGGGGGTGCACCATACCTCTCTTTATATAGGGGAGAGGGTAAGGGCACGTATCTAGTCTTAGTCGGTTACAAGAGAAGAGTCCTAGTCCTATTATAGAATCTAGCTTTCATAGTAAGCCGACTAAGTCAATCTAGAATAGCTTGAAGTCCACGCCACCTTGTCTTGCGTCCTTCAATAGATCATGGTCCATCCTAGAGCCCATCCAAGTAGTACCTTAGTGGGGAACCGCTAGGACCCTGGTCCGTCAAATGTGCTCGTGAGCTCCTTAATGATCAGATGGAAGCTTGATTCGTACTCAAATGAGATAAGAGGGGAATAAAAAATCCAAGAAACATGGATAAGGGAAGTACGAGAAAGCATTACCCTTGCCTTTGGATCTAGCGATAGTGAGCTCGAGTAGCCCCAACGGTGATAAGTACTAGCCTGGTCATCGGTGGATCTATGCGGGCATGCTAGTGAGGCATACTGACGCAGAGCACTACCTTGTCAATGGTGAGTGGTGGCTTGCACGCCGATGAGTAGGAGAGGAATAGCATCACTTGAGGAGTAGATAGATAGGGTGGTGGCTGGGTGGGTAGTGATCTTTGTAAGCTAACTACAAACGTGCCAAAAATTCTAAAAACACATAGGAGTCTCGTGCTGGCTTGCAAATTTTGATGATATCGGCGGTGAAGGCTACCGGCTGTGGTGATTGGGTCCTTAAAGAAGATGGTATGTAGCACCTAATAATGGGCGTGTCATATGGAAATTGAATGTTGGAAAGGAGATGTTAGCACCTAACGGCGAATAGCGGCGGTGATACATTTTTTTAAACGACACTTATATCCGACGGTGACATAATTGTATAATGTTGATACTAATTCAGCTAGGCCTTAGTAGCTTATAAACACACAGCGTACTTTTTACAATAACAACGGATGCTAACATGACAAACTTTGCCAGCTAATGTTGCATAATAAAGGTACTAATCTCTACAATAATAATGGATGCGATTACAAAGTCATACCATATGGCGGTTTGCACATACAAAGCAACCCCCCACCAGCATCATAGTGAGGTAACAATGTTCAAAATCAACAAAAGACATTCTTTTCAATTAACTCTGTTACACTTTTCATTCACCAGGTGTACAAAATAACAAGGATCTATCAGCAACTACAGTTATGATGACAAAAACCTTGGTCATGTTCTTCAGCACTACTTCAGCAATACTTTTCAGTGAACAAAAAGTGTTTTTCTCTCATAATAAATCAGCATAAGCATTGGCATATGCCAAATTTTAGCGATGACCATAGGTATATCCCCGTATTGAGCGATGGACATCTCATGAAGCGTAGAAGCCGGACAAAGATGTAACTAACCTTCACCATGCCTCTAAATCTTCACCACGAGCTTAGACAACACCTACAAGAAGCTTAGGGAAGAACCACCTCGTGGAACTCCCTCTAACATCCAAGAGGATGAGGAGCCCTGCAAGGAGCCTTGCCCACACCGTCTTCATCAACGTCGGGGAGGAACGCATGCCATGGTGTTGAGAGATCATAGGTCGGGATTTGTGGGCTCAAAAGGTTTCCCGGCAACAGTAAGGCACCCACCTCTGCCCTCCATGATTTCCTACATATATTCTAACCTAGAAGTCTTCCACACGCCAACCATCAATGAGCCTAGCCACTGTGTCATCAGCGACCCAGGCCACCGAAGATGGTATTGTTCTTCTCCATCTCTTTGGGGAACTTCCTCCAACACGTAAGACAAATGGCCACTAGTAGGCCATTGCAGAACTCGATCTTGAAAGCCTTCTCCTAGCAACGGTGGAGCCACCGATGTACGCCATGAACCATGGTGGACGAAAGGAGTTGCCACTCTCTCAGTCTAATGCTAAGGGATTTGGAGAGAGGAGAGGGGCGAGAGACTCAGTGCACCTAGACCCAACTTAAATAGGCCAGCCTTGAAGATGGACCTAGACTTAGTGTGGTTAAGATGTGTGATCTAGGGAGCACGCATTAGGGAAGACGAGGTATATGATGATTCCTGGTGTAATAAGTGGTGGGGATGGTATTGGAATCGAAGTTGGGACATTCAACACTCACACAGTTAAATACCCCAACCTTGAAGATGCACCCAGACTTAGTAAGATGCATGATCTAGGGAGCATGCATTAGGGAAGACGAGGTATATGATGGTTCCTGGCATAATAAGTGGTGGGGATGGTGTTGGAAGTTTGGACAACATTCAACACTCACGCATGCTTCCCTGAGTTTTGGGCTTCCTATGCATCTTCCTAGATTTTGGTGTGAACACATGCCCCAAATTTTGGAATAAATTTTGGTGTGAACACATGACCCTAAATTTTCAATGAACCCACTATGCCCTTGGGGTATAAAAATTTCGAGGCAAGGCGGAGTAGAAGGAATATTGCTTGTGTTCATTTGTTGTGCTATGACACATATCTTTTCTTCTTTGTTTTCTCCTTCCATTCTTCTTCTGAATAATGGCTCATGGCAAGCATCCAAGGGAGGAAACTCTAGAAGCCATGGATCTGCCTCCGCGTCTTCATGACTCTCTTTATCACCAAGGGTGAGAGGGAATGATTTCTTATCTCTATGGATGCCTTGCATCAATCCTTTGAATATGCATGGCTACCTCTCATGTTGTGGTGCATCGGCCAACTCCAGTGGAGGTTGGACAACAATGGATTGTACATCTTGCTAGGTCCATGGTATCTTCATCTTCATCTTCATCCTCCAAGTTGGGTTAGGATAACCAAAATCTTATCTGTGAAAGGAGGGAGGCTAGAAACCTATATTCTGAAGCCACGCTTGAGGTAGGTCGGCTCAAGCAATATCTTGATGTCATTAAAGCATCCCTCTCTGCATCTGAAGAAGAGACCAATGTTGCTCAGATGAGGGCTAGTGAAGCTCATGCTAGGGTAGTAGGTAAAATTTCTTTGAAGGGTCTTTGCTTTTATATTCATGACTTTATCCGGTAACCCTTTATTTTCATTAGATCTTGAGGAACAATTGGCTACATCTTGTTGTGAGTTCGAGGAGGCTCGTCGCTGGGAGATCAACCTAGAGAATCACCATGAGACCCTCCAATGTGCAGCACTTGGCGTAGTTGTAGTAGTCAATGCCAGGGGTGTTTCCCTTGAAGATCGCCAGCAGGATATCCTGGTTCATGCCACAGAAGTGTCAACTCATGGCGTCCGCTATGGTGTCGGTGCCGCTCTTGCTACAGCGCAACTGCATTTAGGGCATGAGCTCCATCATCTAGAACCTTGTTTTCGGACACTAATTGGCTGGAAGATCAAGAGGACCTAATTGGAGACTTCACTAATGCTGTCGAGGCTATCGCAGTGACCATCCAAGCACAAGGTGTTGTAAACAATGTTTTCTTAGGACCATAGATTATAACTAGGGTCTTATAAGTTATAAGTAAATAATCTACTATTTGAATGTCACGTTTGATCCTATGTCTTTTATTGTTATTTTTTGTTTTAAAGGCGATACTCTAGGTGTCAGCTATTTTGAGCCGATGAGACTCGTCTATCAAGCATCGACTCAAATTAAATACTTTGGTAGTACTTCTTTATGTATTTTCCATTAAGGTCTATGCGATAATAGATCCATATCATACGTCGGTTTGCACGTACAAAGCAACATATCCTTCGAGGTATAAAGATTATGGAATCTAAAGAATGACGCAGCACATCACAAAACTTCACCCTCAGTGAGGTTCTCTACCTTCCATCTTGCAACCCTCATAGTCAAGGGATGTGATCTACTTCTTGACCATGGGAACTACAAGATAGAATATAAAGCACCCAATCTTGAAGAACGGACACCTCGCAAACTTGAAGCACACAATCAATCGAGTATGGAGCCCCTAAATAGGAGAGAACCAGATGATTGCAGATCTTTTGTTAACAAGATCTGCAAGAAGATCTACAATCATCAAGGTCAAGCTCCTGTTCAACAGTAGCACCTCGCAAAGGATGAAGAAGGAGCACCTCACAAAACTTGCACTAGCATCTTAGTGAGGTGCTTTAAATTTCATAATCCTGCTACATTTGAGGATCGAGGGATGCAAATCTACATCTCGATCCTAAAAGGCAACAAGATTATGGAATCTAAAGCACCTAATCTTGAAGGCCTTCTCCAAACACTAGAATCCCCATGAGGTGCTTTATCTCCATCTTGCACGAGAGGTGCAAGGATGAAGACAAAGCACTTCTTTGCAATGAGGAAAGATACAGTAGCTCATGAGTGTGTGGATTCAAGAGTGTGTTGATTGAGCCCAAGAGGTGCATCTAGACCCTGGTTAAATAGGCCAACCTTGAAGATGGAGAAGTGCAAGTAATAGTGATGCAACTGTGTTGTGGGTAGTTGGGAAATAACACACGCTGACTGTACCACCGGAAGACCAAATAGTCATGGAGGGCCAGCAGCCATAACAAGTATCCTAGTCATCTCAGCTTTTCATACGACTGAGAAAATACCACTATCGCATCTATTGTTAACCCATCGGTAGTAGAAGTTTCAACTATCGGTTTCCTTCCTTTGGTGGCCTCGCTATCGGTCCAACCGGTGATGGAAGTAAAACACAGTCACTTCTATTGCTACGGCAGCGAAAGTGACAATAGTGATAAGTCAATCAGTAGTAGTGACATCAGTATGCTTGCCCCATTCAGACTCCATATAGATCCATGCTATAGTTTGAGATGAGTAGATCTCCACACCTACGCACACAATATTGACACCCACATATTCAATCACATGGAAGTGCGAGGAGGCTGTTGGATCGAACATCAAGCGAGCCTCACCAATAGCATGGCCAACATCACGGGTGCTAGGTGGCAAAATTTTAAACTTCTGGGTCATTGGATTGTAGACGACATAGTGTTTGTAACAGAACCTAATAGCATAAGTACAATGGCAGCCCACAAGCGGTTGCACTATCATACTGGAGCCCATATAAACCTGGTAGTCCGTTGAGTACCTCGAAGGGTCTTGATTCATCACCAACATACAACCAAGATCGTACATGATTCAATATACATGCCACATATTACATAGAGTTCACAAATACATTGCCATACATCAGAGTGCGATAAAGTTATTACAAACCAAGTTCAAATAAAGTAGTAGTAGTGGAAGCAAAGGTAGTTTTAAAACTAACATCTCACACCATTGTTCAAATACTTGCTAGTTTGTGATCACAACCCACAAAAGCATCATAGATTAGATATATAAATAGAAGCGCCTTGCCCAGGGCCTACTCCTCATCCATGGCGGGACAAAAGCAGTTCTTACCATATCCATGATATACTGTGTTATCTTCAACAAGTGGGAAATAAACCCTGAGTACGAGAAGGTACTCAGCTAGACTTACCCATCATAAACCAAAAATAAAGTGACTCCAAGGATCATGCAAGGCTTTTTAAGTGGAGATAGCTTGACAACATTTTGCATAAAAAGCCACTAATTCAGCTATACATTTTATAATTTGGTCACCAAGTTAATTATAGTTATTCATCTCTAGATTAGCAACTAACCTATGCCAAACATGTGGTATATCATTTAGTAGCATAACAATAGTAACCATAGCTGGTGTAATAATTTCATGTTCAGCATAACCATCATATAACATAATCCAATTACTACGATGAAGAAGCTCCATCAAGTTTCTCACTATTTGAGAGAGACGGCGATTCTAATCGATTGCAACCAGCTGGGCAGTTATTCCTAACACAAACCCAGGTCTACCAGCCACAGTAGCCTTAGGTCACCTTTGGTAAAACATAGGTCCACATTTCACGGGTTTGATCAGCGCCACACAACTAGGGACAAATAGCTGCCAGAACGATTAGGACTACCCTTCCCTTGGGCTCACATCTAGCTCTCCGCACATCCTTACTACCATCTAGAGTGTGCACTTTGACAGAATGAGGCCTGGCCTAAGTTGAGCTACTCGGCTTCATGGTCGAAACAAGTTATCCGGCCAGCTAAGTGAGAGGCATGCGTTCAAAATGACAAGAGGGCCTCCAACGATGCGGTCCTTAATCGACACAGATGGAATCACATGAGTCAACATACACATAGACTTCGCATGGCCTCCAGTTTCATTATCCCATGGTTTGTTTCCACGATAGCAAATATAGCCAATCGTGCTCCGGTATCCACCTATATCTCGTAGGTGACAGGAAATCACCCAACTTCTACCAATCTAAGCATGGCTAAGCATATATTCAATCCTAGACCTACATAGGGTTTAAAGTATATATCTAGACAAGGTAGTTCTATGCATCAAGTGTTTCCAAATCAACTCTTTTAACCTAATGCATCAAACATAAAGGACTCAAGTGATATTTTATAAAACATAGGAGGCTTAAAATGCTCTAGGGCTTGCCTTTTAGGAAAGAGGTGGGTCGGTGATCAGGGTACTCCAGAAGTTAGTTAGTGGCCGAATAGTCTCCTTCAGGAGCTATGGGTTGGGGTGTCCCTTGATTGCCCTCCGCCTCTTCTTCGAATTCCAGTAGGGTTACTCCTTCGGGTGAGCCTATATGCATGATCTTGAAATAAGACATCTAGGATGCATAGATAATGACATGGATGATATGATATGATGAAATACATATTTCCTAAATGTCCATCGCAGCAAGTTATCCAGGTGATAACAAAATTAACTTTCTTTTACTGAGTAGGTGCATATCTCCTCTCTAGTAACTAAACAAACATCCATTTAAAGCATTTTCTAGACTACAAGATAGTAGCTAATTGTTTTGACCACAACTGGAGTTTTATACACCCACATAACATGTTCTTGGACTTTCTAGAAAGATTATAAAATTGCCTACAACTTTTCTTTAATCATCTTCAGGTGATTAAGTAGATATCTAGGTCAAACAATTCAATCTTTTAGATTTGTCCAGAGGACAAGCAAATCTGATAGCAGACTTCTAATAGCTATAACTCATAAACCATTAGGCCTATGACTATGAAATTTTACGAAGCCGTATGAGCAAGTTATCTACAACTTTGTTATTAACAAGTTTTACAGAAGAGGTCATTATCATCATGAATTTGTCAACACAATAGAAACTACTCATGCAACCATTAAGTTGAATTATAAGGAATAATTATCTAGCTACCTATCACCAATTACTTCTAAGCATAAATATTCATCTCAACAAATCCTATGCATCACAAGCACCACAGAAAACATCATGGTTAAGCCCAACTAATTTATTTATATACATTTATTAATTTCCTTATATAATAGGGTGATTTAGAAGACAAATACTTCCATTGCACAATAAATTCTGAGAAAATTATAGTAGCTTACATATAACCCCAGAGTCTACTACATAAATTTCATGCCATTTGGATAACTATAGCAATCTCTACAAAAATGATAATTACATAGGCTTATTTTAGCAAAAATAGTTTAACCTGGTGAAAAGTGTCAAACAATAGATTCCATATTTTTTTACTTTCATCCTAGCATAAGAACACTATGTAAAAATTTACATGATCATAAGTTATGTATTTTTACCCAAATTATTTTCACTAGAAACTAGCAACTATTTAAGATTAAATAAGCAGAACATATTCCAAGTATGCCTACTATAGATTTAGTATTTTTCCTAGCTAGATCATGTCAACACAAAACTAACAAAATTGGAATCACAGTTTTAGCACCTCTCTAGCTCAAGTTATGCATTTTAAAAGATAGAAACTATTTTAAAAGCACTTTACTAGCTTAATTTAATTCTCCTAGAAAAATATCCCAAACATTAGGTTACATATTTTTATCAAATACTACACTTCATGAAGAATCCAAAAAAATTTGTATCACCCCATTTGGACACTCCTAACTCTAGATATGATTTCTACAAGTTTGCTAGAAAATCTGAAAAAGCAAATAAAGAAAAATCAAATTTCAAATCAGGCCCAACAGCTAGGTGCACCCGGTTCATACACCCCACTGCGACTAACAACAAGGTGGTTGACCAGCCACTGCTTGTCGATGGCGAGGTCACCGGTGGCGAGATCACCGGCGTTGTGTTTCCCACACTCCTGCGCACCAACTGGTACCCTAGGTTGGCTCAGCGGATCACCAGAGCGACATTGCCGGTGATACGTAAGCCGTTGGGTGCCAAAGGTCAGATGGTCCCATAGGTACACATGACACGCAAACTATTGGGTCCCAAAGGTCGGATGGAGATAGAGAATGGTTCCATAGGTACACGTGACACGTAAGCCGTCAGATCCCACTGGTCAGATGGAGAAGGGTCTCGTAGGTACACGTCAGATGGAGAAAGAACCGAGCAGGAGACTTTATGAAGAATTGCAAGCATCATAGATGAATAACTGCAGGTCCTAGGTCTATCAGACACCAATGCCATTGCGCTCTATTGGGAAGACCCACCGCCTAGCCTCCAAAAGGACATCTGAGCCACCACAGCACACTAGGGATTCTCCACTGCCATCGCCACTGCAAGTCCAATGGGCACAGATTTGTTTCCACTTGTAGAGGATACATCCAATATATAAGTCAACCTATCCACACAGAGAACATATACTACTATTAGGACTCCAAAGACATGTCAACACAACCAGGCGTCTAGCGCAATTGTGAAGATGGTCTATTCCTTGATCTGAGTCCCAGATTTGACTGCCAGATCTCATGGTTTTTTTAGTTTGAATTTATTAAACCCTGGTGGCAACAAGTGACACACAAGCCATCGAGTCCCACAGGATGGATGGAGATGAAGAAAGATCCCATAGGTACATGTGATATGTAAGCCGTCGGGTCCCAAAGGTCAGATGGTCCCATAGGTACACATGACACGCAAACCGTCGGGTCCCACAGGTCGAATGGAGATGGAGAATGGTTCCATAGGTACACATGACACATAAGCCATCGAGTCCCACTAATCAGATGGAGAAGGGTTCCATAGGTATACGTCGGATGAAGAAAAGACCGAGCTAGAGACTTTACGATGAATTGCAAGCATCATGGATGAATAACTACAGGTCCCACAAGCACATGTCAGATGGAGAAAGGAAAGTGTGGAGATTTATGATGAAGTGTCGTTCGTTATAGATCAAAAACTTCATCACAGATGTGTAATTAGTTCATTAACGAAGCTTGGTCGTCACAGCTCTAAAGAGGATCATCATAGATGAGTCGCGCGAGTGATCTATGATGAAACCCTATGCTCTTCTATAATGTTTCTTGTGATGATCTGATTTCATCATAGATAGCGAGGGTTGGAGGATCGTCACCACTGATCTATGACAAAATGTAAATATTTATCATAAAAAGCGATGTTCTATGATGGTTTTAGATTCATCATTAAGACTTTTGTTATAGAAGTGGATATTTCAAGTAGTGGTCGGACAGCCCAGACTTGTTCATCAGACAGCCTAGGTCTGATCCATAGACTGTCCACCCCTATCCAGAGTGGGCTGTTTTCACTCATTTCTTCGTGTGCTCATTTTTGTTGGTTCTTGTTTGTTCCGCTGTACTTCTTGGTAATCACCGAAGGTACCTAGCCATTAGTTGGCTTATGAACAAATCGATCTTGCGTGCATTTGCTTTTGGGATTTGATTTTGGGACAGCAGCCAAATATTTTGAAAGAAATTTGAGGCTCCCATTCACCCCTCCCCCCTCTGGTCACTGTTTCTGGTCCTTCATTAGTCTCTTCCTTCGAGTTCGTCTTCTTCCTTTCAGACAATAGACCCAGACCTTTTTTATGAAGACCCAATTTGTAGTCTCTTCCGCCTTCAGGGTTTAGAAAAAGTCCACATTACCTCTCTCAATTTCTGCGTAACTCTATTTTTCCTCCATAAACTCTAAAACCGGGTAAACCACCTCCCTGAACATTTAAAACCGTTCGTTTTACCTTCCTAACTAGTTATAATCGATTTTCAAAGGTTGTTTTGTCTTTTTCTTTTTTATTTATTTTGGCTGAATCTATAAAAAAAATCATAGTGAATCACAGAAAAATCATAAAATAGAACATCTAATTCCACCTGAGTAGATCTACATATTGAACATAAAAATGATATTATGAGTAAACTAGGACTTCGAAGCAAAATTGGCCCATGTCATGAATACAAACATTGTTCCATTTACCATGCTAAATATGTCTAAGGTGTTTTTGTGACCTCACAACCATCTCTTGCATTGGTCACACATGATCACAAGTATATGCATGTATATAATCAACATCACCCGTGATAATATGTAAAGAATAAGATGAAATTCCATATGCTCATGCTCAAGAATGCTTGGATGATGCTTGTGCTTATGAAATGCAAGTGCCAAAAGTAATGCATAACACTAGGGTGTTATAGTGGTATCCATCAGCCCCAATGCACCAACATAGGATGAGGCCATTGCAGCAATCTGAGACAACTACATTTTTAACGTTGAAGGGCAAGAATTCCAAGGAGCGGGGACATACATCATGAATGACGCTGGTAAAGTTTCGATTGTCATTCTCACTATCATCGAAGAAGCCAACCATAGTCTAGGCAGCTTCTTAAGGTTATTGGGGTCCAAGATGAGGTGTTTCTAGGAGCGACAGACACATTTGTAGCATAATAAGGTGCGAGCGGGGAGGCGGCGGAGGATCTCAAAAATGACATCCTCTATGAGGCTAGCCAGTGTGTTCCTCTTATTGGGGGGGCCTCCATTTCGTTAGTGTGTAGTACAATGAGAGCTTCCTCAGTAATAAGATCACTAAAGAGGAAAATAATACAATAAAGATACATTAGTGAAGTCCACAACTCATACCAAAGTGCAACTTTAACAACCATTAATATTTTTTATGGTTCGACCTCATGTAAATTTAGAGTAGCACCACATAGATATAAATAACTCAAACTAGAGTAGCAGTTAATGGAGCTATAACTATTACAATTTCAGCAGTTAATTGGGCTTCCTCAGTTTCCACAAGTAGAATGTCAGTGAACAAGTGGTAGTGATCATCATTGGCATCAGTAGCAACATGTGCAGCTTAAACATTATTGGCCTCAGTGATGTGAATGATGGACACAAAGCATTGATTTGCTTTTGATGCCTTCCTCTTGTTTGGAACCAAACGGATAACTTGGTTGTCAACAAGGAGAAGACAACAGAAAGCAAACATATGAGCTATATCCTAATACATCCAACATCTATGTAGACATCATTGGCATAGAAATGTGGCCTCAGATATGTTATAATTTCAAAATAACATAAGGACTCACAGGTGGCACTAGAGCATACAAAATAGAAATGTAGAATCAAGCAAGCACTGGACAGAAAAAATAGTTTAAGGTAGAAGTGAAGGGAATGTATGTTTGCCTAGACAGATAGGTATAATCAAGCAAGCACTTGATAATTAACAGGCCTAGTTGCACACAGGCAATTATAGTAAGAATAATGAACATATGAAGAAAACTAAGACACCAGTAGAAAACCAAATAGTGCCACCTTATAGTTCTTTTCATCAGCATTGGCCTAACCAGATCTATAATGCTACAATATTTCTTATATACCTCATGTTCAAGCAAGGACCAAAACAGTGAAGCAAATAGGAAAAGGCAAGAAAGGAGATCTATGGATTAGATCTATCACCTCTGCCGTGGCACACGACGGACATAGACGCCAATGTCGTAGCACTCTATTGGGAAGACCCGCCGCCTAGCCTCCAAAAGAACATTTGAGCCACCACGGCACATCAGGGATCCTCCATTGCCATCGCCGCCACAAGTCCAAAGGGCACATATTTGTTTCCACTTGTAGAGTATACATCAAATATATAAGTCAACCTATCCACACAGAGAACATATACTACTATTAGGACTCCAAAGACATGTCAACACAACCAAGTGTCTAGCGCAATGGTGAACACTATCTATTCCTTGATCTAGGTCCTAGGTTCGACTAACAGATCTCATGGTTTTTATTAGTTTGAATTTATTAAACCCCAGCGACAATAAGTGACACGCAAGCCATCGGGTCCCATAGGTCGGATAGAGATGGAGAAAGATCCCATAGGTACACGTGATACTTAAGCCGTCGGGTCCCAAAGATCAGATGGTCCCATAGCTACACATGACATGCAAACCGTCGAGTCCCATAGGTCGGATGTAGATGGAGAACGTTTCCATAGGTACATGTGACACATAAGCCGTCGGGTCCCACTAATCATATGGAGAAGGGTTCCGCAGGTACACGTCGGATGGAGAAAGGATTGAGCGGGAGACTTTTTGACAAATTGCAAGCATCATGGATGAATAATTGCAGGTCCCACAAGCACACGTCGGATGGAGAAAGGAAAGTGTGGAGATTTATGATGAAGTGTCATTCATTATAGATCAAAAACATTATCACAGATGTGTAATTAGTTCATTGACTAAACCTTGCTCGTCATAGTTCTAAAGAGGATCATCATAGATGAGTCGCGCGAGTGATCTGTGATAAAACCCTATGCTCTTCTATAACATTTCTTATGATGATATCTGATTTCATCATAGATAACAAGGGTTGGAGGATCATCACCACATGTAAATATTCATCATAAAAAGCGATGTTCTATGACGGTTTAGGATTCGTCATTAAGATTTTTGTCATAGAAGTGGATATTTCTAGTAGTGGTCGGATAGCCCGGACTTGTTCAGTAGATAGTCTAGGTCTAATCTGTAGATAGTCCACCCCCATCCAGAGTATGCTATTTTTAATCGTTTATTCGTGTGCTCATTTTCGTTGGTTCTCGTTTGTTCTATTGTACTTCTTGGTCATCACTGGAGGTACCTAGCCACTAGTTGGCTTGTGAACTAATCGATCTTGCATGTGTTTGCTTTTGGGATTTGATTTTAGGACAGCGGCCAAATATTTTGAAAGAAAATTGAGGCACCCATTCACCCCCCCCTACCTCTGGTGACCGTTTCTAGTCCTTCATAAGTCTCTTCCTTCGAGTTTGTCTTCTTCCTTGGAGACAATAGACCCATACCTTTTTTATGAAGACCCAATTTGCAGTCTCTTCAGCCTTCAGGGTTTGGAAAAAGTCCATATTACCTCCCTCAACTTCTATGTAAATCTATTTTTCCTTCCTAAACTCTAAAACTGGGTAAACCACCTCCCTAAACTTTTAAAACTGTTTGTTTTACTTTCCTAACCAGTTATAAGCGGTTTTCAAAGGTTGTTTTGTCTTTTTCTTTTTTATTTATTTTGGCTGAATCTATAAAAAATCATAGCGACTCACAGAAAAATCATAAAATAGAAAATATAATTTTGTTGCACTCCACCTGAGTAGATCTTCACATTGAACATAAACATGACATTTTGAGTAAACTAGGACTTAGAAGCAAAATTGGCCCATGTCATGAATACAAACATTGTTGCATTTACCATCCTAGATATGTCTAAGGTGTTTTTGTGACCTCACAACCATCTCTTGCATTGGTCACACATGATCACAAGTATATGCATGTATATAATCAACATCAATTGTGATAATATGTAAAGAATAAGATGAAATTCCATATGCTCATGCTCATGAATGCTTGGATGATGCTTGTGCTCATGAAATGCAAGTGCCAAAAGCAATGCTTAACACTAAGGTGTTACAGTGGTATCCATCAGCCCCAATGCGCCAGCACAGGATGAGGCCATTGCAGCAATCTGAGACAGCTACATTTTTAATGTTGAAGGGCAAGAATTCCAAGGAGCAGGGACGTACACCATGAACGACGTAGGTAAAGTTTCGATTGTCGTTCTCACTATCATAGAAGAAGCCAACCATAGTATAGGGCAGCTTCTTATGGTTGTTGGGGTCCAAGATGAGGTGTTTCTAGGAGCAATAGACACATTTGCAGCAGAATAAGGCGCGAGCGGGGAGACGGCGGAGGATCTCAAAAATGACATCCTCTATGAGGCTAGCTAGTGTGTTCCTCTTATTGGGGGGCCCCTCCATTTCATTAGTGTGCAGTACAATGAGAGCTTCCTCAGTAATAAGATCACTGAAGAGGAAAATAATACAATAAAGATACATTAGTGAAGTCCACAACTCATACCAAAGTGCAACTTTAACAACCATTAATATTTTTTATGGTTCAACCTCATGTAAATTTAGAGTAGCACCACATAGATATATATAACTCAAACTAGAGTAGCAGTTAATGGAGCTATAATATTACAATTTCAACAGTTAATTGAGCTTCCTCAGTTTTCACAAGTACAATGTCAGTGAACAAGTGGTAGTGATCATCATTGGCATTAGTAGCAACATGTGCAGCTTAAACATTATTGGCCTCAGTGATGTGAATGATGGACATAAAGCATTGATTTGCTTTTGATGCCTTCCTCTTGTTTGGAACCAAATGCATAACTTTGTTGTCAACAAGGAGAAGACAACAGAAAGCAAACATATGAGTTGTATCCTAATACATGCAACAACCATGTAGACATCATTGGCACAGAAATGTGGCCTCAGATATGTTACAAGTTCAAAATAACATAAGGACTCACAGGTGGCACTGGAGCCTACAAAACAGAAATGTAGAATCAAGCAAGCACTGGATAGAAAAAATAGTTTAAGGTAGAAGTGAAGGGAATGTATGTTTGCCTAGACAGATAGGTATAATCAAGCAAGCACTTGATAATTAACAGGCCTAGTTGCACATAGGCAATTACAGTAAGAATAATGAACATATGAAGAAAACTAAGACACCAACAGAAAACCAAACAGTGCCACCTTTTAGTTCTTTTCATCAGCATTGGCCTAACCAGATTTGCAATGCTACAATATTGCTCGTATACCTCATGTTCAAGCAAGGACCAAATCAGTGAAGCGAACAAAAAAAGGCGAGAAAGGTGACCTGCTGATCGGATATGTTGCCTCTGTCGTGGCACACGATAGACATGGACGCCAATGTCGCTGCGCTCTATTAGGAAGACCTACCGCCTAGCCTCCAAAAGGACATCGGAGCCACCACAGCACACCAGGGATCCTCCACTGCTGTCATCGCTGCAAATCTAATGGGCATAGATTTGTTTCCACTTGTTGAGGATACATCCAATATATAAGTCAACCTATCCACACAAAGAACATATACTACTATTAGGACTCCAAAGACATGTCACCACAACCAGGCGTCTAGCACAATGGTGAAGACTATCTATTCCTTGATCTGGGTCCCGGGTTCGACTCCCAGATATCATGGTTTTTTTGTTTGAATTTATTAAACCCTGGCGACCACAAGTGACACGCAAGCCGCCGGGTCCCGTAGGTCAGATGGAGATGGAGAAAGATCCCATAGGTACACATGATACGTAAGTCATCGGGTCTCAAAGGTCAGATAGTCCCACAGGTACACATGACACGCAATCCATTAGGTCCCACAGGTCAGATGGAGATGGAGAATGGTTCCACAGGTACACGTGACACATAAGCCATCGGGTCTGTGGCAGAACCTCCTAAATTATAGGACCCACATGCACTTGTCACTGTCCAATGACCTTTGATGACTATGCATATGTTCCTGGTAACTTAAGAAGTCTGTCGGGTGTCCTCGGGGATCCCCAAATCATCCACAATTTCCAAGCAGGATCACATTATAGAGTCATTGCAGTATTACAACATTTATTCAAATAACTACATCAGAGTAAAATAGCGGAAGTCTTACGATAACTTAATTTACAAACTAGTTGTTTCAAACCTTACAAACTAAGTTCGATAATTATTACAAACCATAGTAGTAGTGGAGTGGCATTAGTATCATAATACAAACACACAAAATAAGCATCCTGCCCAAGGATCACACATTCACTTATCGTCATCAATATGAACAATAGTCATGCAGCAAGGTCCAAAACAGACCTGCTCATGAGGCTCACCTGCAACAAGGGTCAACGAACCCTGAGTAATAAAGTACTCAACAAGACTTAACCGAAATAAAAACTGAGAAGACTCAGGAATGCAGGCTCAGGGATTCAAGGTATGGCTTTAGCAATAATCAAAGTTCTTTTACGTAAAAGCTCTTTAACAAAATTCTTTACTTCAACATATAAAACTTTATAAGAACCACATATGAATCTACCATGATCCATAATGAGATCATGAACTTCATATCAACTCTTTCTCAAACCTTACTCGAGTTCTAGTTATTAACTACAATGATGAACAGAGAGTTGAGTCTCCATAACCGAGGAGCAACGACGATTCGAATCGATTAAAAACCTAGCTGGAGATTCCAGACCACACAACATATGTAGGTCCCTGACTTACATATATCAACCTACCCTCAAATCCTCTAGAACAAGAATGGGTCTGCGCCACTCGAGAATATAGTACTCCACCAATCCAGCCCATTGCCATGTGGGTACACGCTATTCCCGCCATCTCTCCACTCCTAGTGCGTGAGTAGCCATTCTCATAATAGAATAGCCAAGTTAAGGCTTACCGGCGTATGTGGTTAGTACTACAAAGTCTCATCTCACACAGTTCAACAACGGATGGTTCTTAATCAACACAGGCGGAAGGAACCTGCTCACAAGACCTCCATGTCTTGTGGCTCTCACACACCGAGTCCACCCGGTCTAGATTTATTACTCCACATGCTCATATCTCATGAATACATAAGTAACCAAACATAACCACAAATCCATTTAAAACTTGCAGGTGATAGGTAATCACCCGACTCTTATCTGTCTAAGCATGGCTAAGCATAACTAGGCATTTACGAATTAAGACTGGTAACAAGGTAGATATGGAAGAACAAGGTTGGTAATGCACCAATTAGGTTTCCACTTGACTTCTAATCACTTAATGCAGTATATAAAAGCAAAAGTGATAGAAATTTATAAAACACAAGGTAGGTTTAAATGCATCCGGGGCTTGCCTTGATTAACGGAAAAGTCTGGTTCCTGCGACGTTCCATAATTATCAGATCTGACCTCAATAGACGGATTAACCTCCTCCGCAACTTGATTAACTACCACGTGTTCACCTTCGTTCACTACATGTAGTAACAATGCCATGTTTAACATGATGTAGGATACGAAATATGATACTTGATGATGGATGCAAAATTAACAACTCGAATACAACTTTCCTTCGCGGTACAGTTGCAAACCAACAACTACTAAACATTTTCAAAAACTCAAACACTTACTTTAAGTATCAAGAATTATTTTATACTAATGACCCAAGGTCATCACTCAATCCAAAATTCAAACAAAACCTAAATTATTAAGGTTTACTATTTGCTTTTATGAATTAATTATTTAATTAAAATATATGAAATAATTCAACTTTCTCCAAATGAGCTCAAACATTTTATGAATGCTTATCACATGATAACTAAGTGGCAAAGCAATTTTCAAAATTTTTGGATAAATAACAAAGCCTAGAAAAATCATGGAAGCAAATTTATTAATTAATTAGAGCAATTTTTATCACATTCAAAATGTACTGAAAATCAACATTTAATATTTTTCCTAAATATTTTACATCATAGAGAGGTCACACAATAATTTTCATAATTTTTGGTGCTCTAATTAATTCTACACAAAATAAACAAAATTAGTACATTTATTAAATTAACAAAACACAAATTAAAAGGAAAACAGGCCTCGGGTCCTATTCGGCCCAACTCGGCCCAGCGAAGGAATAGGTCGGCCCAGTATGGCCTGCCTCGGCCTGGCTTGGTCATTTTGCAGATAAGCCCTCGGTTCATTTTAGAATTAAGCCGTAGTATTTCAACACTATTTGACACTATTCAAATGAGTCACAAAATTCACAGTTAGGCCCTTGCCTTAGTTCTTATTGTTGCACGGAATCCTTGGTCGTGAATCAGAACAGAGCACGAGTTGGGTGGCTCGATCCCGGCCGGTGAAGACTCGCCAGTGGTAATTGAAGGGGTGGTCAAGCGATGGGGTGGCGAGGCGAGCCTAAGGGTGGCCTCAGCTCGGCAGGTCGCGGTTCGTGACGGCCTAGCCACGTGAGTTCGTAGCTCGGCAGCAGAGTGGCACGGCGGCAGGGCGTGGAATGGCTACAGCAGCCTCAGAAAGGTGAAAATAGAGTTCGTTGGAGATCAAGCATGCTCACCACGACATGATTGATCAACTGATAGAAGCCGAGACGCGCTGGAGCTCCCTGCCGACGACGGTGGTGTTCATGGTGGCCTGTACCGATGTCATGACGGCATTCAGGCAAATACTATGGTTAAAACAACCAACCAGTAAGCATTACAACTTTATGGTGCCAAGGGGAGTATGAAACAACAAAGAGAAAAGCAAGAACCTAGCCCGAGACGGCTGGCCACGTCGAGATGGAGCTCGGCGGCCATGGCAGCTCAGTCGTGGTGAAATCGCAGCGCATGGGCGATTTGAGCTGGTAGAGGTAGGGAAAAAGGGTGAAGGAGCATCGCAAGGAGCAGGTGAAGCTAGGTGAGCGAGCTATTGGGTGATGGTTGATCATCAGCGATGAATTACACTGGCAAAGAGAGCTCGGCCGATGGCGGTTCTAAGAGAGAAAAGAGAGAGACGGCGTCGGCACTTGGCTTTAAAAGGACGCAACGAGACTTCTGGGCATGCCAGCGGCTGCGCGAGCTCAGCCACGTAAATGGCCACGTGCCTAGGCACGAGAAGCAGTGTGAGGGCATCCAAATGGAGCACAGCGGTGATGAGGCAAGCTAGCTGCTACCAGCGGTACTGTTCTAACAAATTACTGAAATGCCACTCATCTAATTCCTCAAATTACTCCCAAAATTGTATGGTAACTGATGAGGACATGACACCATCGGATACGACCATTGTTTATAAGGTGAGCTAGTTCCTACATTTGCATAGTGATTTTTGGTACAATTCACTTGGTTCCACATGTACATGTCGTTATTTGAATGTAGGTACAAATATGTCTCAACGTGCAAGTTCATCAAAGTTGAATTTTCGGTTCATCGGCAGCTCGACAGTGCTTCATTGGGAATGCCATAACTCAGCCTTCTAGAGTGCGATCGAGGTCAATGAGCACTTGATGGAAAGCTTGTTTGATAAGATTTTAAATAGATCTAGTCTTATCTCAATATCACATCAGCAAGGCCTCCAAACCATCAAGATATTCTGTCGCTATTTTTGCTGAGAGCTACACTGTCATTATGGGCTTGTTATTCATCCTTGGGACCCTGGCCCAAGTGGGAGCACACCCCAAGGACTTGGAGAACCCACCAAGAAAGCCCTTGGATGTGTTCCTCCTTGGCCACCACCTTAGGAGGCCAGCAAGGACGTCCAAGCTAAGCCGGAGGCCCAGTCTAACTTGAGTTCGAGTCCATCTCGGGCTCCAGGACTAGCATGTAGTAAAATGGACGTCCAGGTCGCATACGAACTCTGTTTTTAATGATCCACATATGGATGGAAAGATAATTTCATAAGGAAACCAATGGAAGTGGTCCCACATCAAAATTACATCAGAATCAATAGGAATCGTCGAAACAAGTTGACATCTAGAATCTATCACGGCGCTGCGTCGTCGTCTTTTGGGCCGTTGGGCCTTGTAACGTGTTGGGACACCTTTAGGACATGAAGAGGGATCCTTGGACGTCCCTTAGGCTATATAATCAGTAGCCACCACCTACTTTAGGTTTTGAGGTTTTGTTTTAGATTAATCTGTCATTAAACAGTCGCCGTTATCGGTTTGCAAGACCCCAACTTCGAGTGCTTAATCATTCATCTGCAATTGTCACTTTAATTGAGTTGCTTTTTATCTTGTTCTTGCTTGTGTTCTTTGATTCACAGCAGGGATTAGCCTTCTTGGTGAGGTCAGCTGGATTGTGACACGGTTGATAACTAAAGGAGACATGGTGCTAAGGTTGCAGGGTTTGGGTCTTTGTGATCTGAAGCCGGATCGGTGTGTCGCTCTCCGAACAAATCGTTGTTTATCTTGAACCTGATGGAAGATCAGGATCCCCGTCTCCATTAAGAAACTATCGAGCTACCGATGAACCGAAAATTCAACTTTGATGAACTTGCACGTTGAGACATATTTGTACCTACATTCAAATAACGACATGTACATGTGGAACCAAGTGAATTGTACCAAAAATCACTATGCAAATGTAGGAACGAGCTCACCTTATAAACAATGGTCGTATCCGATGGTGTCATGTCCTCATCAGTAACTCAAAAATCTTCAAAAACAAAAGTTGTTCAAAATTCAAAGTTCTACAACTTTGCTTTTATAACCACCCCCTAATTCGGTCTATATTTTGAAATACAAATTTGAATTCAAAATTAGGACATTTAAGGAATTTTGCCTTTTCAAATTACTTCAAATTTTTCAAAACAACTTTGAAAACTCCAAAAACCAACTTTGTACAACTCAACAAGCTCTACACTTTTGCTTTAAGACTCAATCCCCAAAATGTGCTCAGATTTTGAAATGGTTTTTCGGGGCAAAACTAATCACTGGAAATCAGGGTTTTTTGGAAATCCAAACCAACACAAATGTTTTGAAATTGATTCATCCATACAAGTCAACACATATCATAAAACAAGGTCCACACCAAGCATTGCAACAAAAATTATAAAACTTTTATTAAGGAAGAATTTGACTTGTTTAAAAGATTCCCACATCAAGATTCAAAAAGTTTCCTAATCATTATTATTAACATTATTTCAGGTAATATATAAAACACTCCATAAAATAACATTTGCATACTATAGTATAAACATGAAATGCATTCATGAGTTGATGCATGATGATTATGCATAATGATGACATGATCACCTTCTTAATTTTTTTAACATCAGGGATGTTTCAGGGTCCCACTAATCAGATGGAGAAGGGTTCCGTAGGTACACGTCGGATAGAGAAAGGATCGAGCGGGAGACTTTATGATGAATTGCAAGCGTCGTGGATGAATAACTGTAGGTCCCACAAGCACACATCGAATGGAGAAAGGAAAGTGTGGAGATTTATGATGAAGTGTTGTTCGTTATAGATCAAAAACTTCATCACAGATGTGTAATTAGTTCATTGATGAAGCCTTGGTCATCATAGTTCTAAAGAGGATCATCATAGATGAGTCGCATGAGTGATGTGTGATGAAACACTGTGCTCTTCTATAACGTTTCTTGTGACGATATCTGATTTTGTCATAGATAGTGAGGGTTTTAGGATCGTCACCACTGATCTATGACGAAATGTAAATATTCATCATAAAAAGTGGTGTTCTATGACGGTTTCATATTCATCATTAAGATTTTTGTCATAGAAGTGGATATTTCTAGTAGTGGTCGGACTGCCCGGACTTGTTCGGTAGATAGTACAGGTCTAATCCGCAGACAGTCCACCCCATCCAGGGTTGGCTGTTTTCACTCGTTTCTTCGCATGCTCATTTTTGTTGGTTCTCGTTTGTTCCGCTGTACTTCTTGGTCATCACCGGAGGTACCTAGCCACCAGTTGGCTTGTGAACAAATTGATCTTGCATGTTTTTGCTTTTGGGATTTGATTTTGGGACAGCGACCAAATATTTCGAAAGAAATTTGAGGCTCCAGTTCACCCCCCCTGGTCACCATTTCTGGTCCTTCTTTAGTCTCTTCCATCGAGTTCGTCATCTTCCTTTGAGACAATAGACCCAGACCTTTTTTTACGAAGACCCAATTTGCAGTCTCTTCAGTCTTCAGGGTTTGGAAAAAGTCCACATTACCTCCCTCAACTTCTACGTAAATCTATTATTCCTCCCTAAACTCTAAAACCAGGTAAACCACCTTTCTAAACTTTTAAAACTGTTTGTTTTACCTTCCTAACCAGTTATAAGCGGTTTTCAAAGGTTGTTTTGTCTTTTTCTTTTTTATTTATTTCAGCTAAATCTATAAAAAATTATAGTGAATCATAGAAAAATCATAAAATAGAAAATCTAATTTTGTTGAAGTCCATGTGAGTAGATCTACACATTTAACATAAAAATGACATTTTGAGTAAACTAGGACTTAGAAGCAAAATTGGCCCATGTCATGAATACAAACATTGTTCCATTTACCATCCTTGATATGTCTAAGGTGTTTTTGTGACCTCACAACCATCTCTTCCATTGGTCACACATAATCACAAGTATATGCATGTATATAATCAACATCACCTGTGATAATATGTAAAGAATAAGATGAAATTCCATATGCTCATGCTCATGAATGCTTGGATGATGCTTGTGCTCATGAAATGCTGGTGCCAAAGGCAATGCTTAACACTAGGGTGCTATAGTGGTATCCATCAGCCCCAACACACCAGCATAGGATGAGGTCGTTGCAGCAATCTGAGATAGCTACATTTTCAATGTTGAAGGGCAAGAATTTTAAGCAGCGGGGATGTACACCATGAACGATGCTGGTAAAGTTTCAATTGTCATTCTCACTATCATAGAAGAAGCTAACCATAGTTTAGGGCAGCTTCTTATGGTTGTTCGGGTCCAAGATGAGGTGTTTCTGGGAGCGACAGACACATTTGCAGCAGAATAAGGAGCGGACGGGGAGGCGGCGGAGGATCTCAAAAATGACATCCTCCGTGAGGCTGGCCAGTGTGTTCCTCTTGTTGGGAGCCTCCTCCATTTCGTTAGTGTGTAGTACGATGAGAGCTTCCTCAGTAATGAGATCACTGAAGAGGAAAATAATACAACAAAGATACATTAGTGAAGTCCACAACTCATACCAAAGTGTAATTTTAACAACCATTAATAATTTTTATGGTACGACCTCATGTCAATTTAGAGTAGCACCACATGGATATATATAACTCAAACTAGAGTAGAAGTTAATGGAGCTATAACTATTACAATTTCAGCAGTTAATTGAGCTTCCTTAGTTTTTACAAGTAGAATGTCAGTGAACAAGTGGTAGTGATCATCATTTGCATCAGTAGCAACATGTGCAGCTTAAACATTATTGGCCTCAGTGATGTGAATGATGGACACAAAGCATTGATTTGCTTTTGATGGCTTCCTCTTGTTTAGAACCAAATGGATAACTTGGTTGTCAACAAGGAGAAGACAACAGAAAGCAAACATATGAGTTGTATCCTAATACATCCAACAGCCATGTAGACATCATTGGCACAGAAATGTGACCTCAGATATGTTACAAGTTCAAAATAACATCAGAACTCATAGGTGGCACTAGACAGATTGGTATGATCAAGCAAGACTTGATAATTAACAGGCCTGGTTGCACACAGGCAATTACAGTAAGAACATTGAACATATGAAGAAAACTAAGACACTAGCAAAAAACCAACCAGTGCCACCTTATAGTTCTTTTCATCAGCATTGGCCTAACCAGATCTACAATGCTACAATATTTCTTGTATACCTCATGTTCAAGCAAGGACCAAAATAGTGAAGCAAATAGGAAAAGGCTAGAAAGGAGACCTACGGATTGGATTTGTCACCTCTGTCGTGGCACACGACAGACACGGGCGCCAATGCTGTCGTGCTCTATCGGGAAGACCCACCGCCTAGCCTCCAAAAGGATGCCTAAGCCACCACAGCACACCAGGGATCCTCCACTGTCGACACCGTCGCAAGTCCAATGGGCATAGATTTGTTTCTACTTGTAGAGGATACATCCAATATATAAGTCAACCTGTCCACACAGAGAACATATACTACTATTAGGACTCCAAAGACATGTCAACATAACTAGGCGTCTAGCGCAATGGTGAAGACGGTCTATTCCTTGATCTAGGTCCTAGGTTTGACTGCTAGATCTCATGGTTTTTTTAGTTTGAATTTATTAAACTCTGGCGGCAACAAATGACACGCAAGCCGTCGGGTCCCACAGGTCGAATGGAGATTGAAAAAGATCCCACAGGTACACGTGATACGTAAGCCGTCAGGTTTGAAAGGTCAGATGGTCCCACAGGTACACGTGACACGCGAACTGTCGAGTACCACAGGTCGGATGGAGATGGAGAATGGTTCCATAGGTACACGTGACATGTAAGCCGTCGGGTCCCACTAATCAGATGGAGAAGGGTTCCGTAGGTACATGTCGGATGGAGAAAAGACCGAGCAGGAGACTTTATGATGAATTGCAAGCGTCACAGATGAATAACTATAGGTCCCAAAAGCACACGTCGGACAGAGAAAGGAAAGTGTGGAGATTTATAACGAAGTGTCGTTCGTTATAGATCGAAAACTTCATCACAGATGTGTAATTAGTTCATTAATGAAGCCTTGGTCATCACAGTTCTAAAGAGGATCATCATAGATGAGTCACGCGAGTGATCTGTGACGAAACCCAATGCTCTTTTATAACGTTTCTTGTGACGATATCTGATTTCGTCATAGATAGCGAGGGTTGGGGGTCACCACTGATCTATGACGAAATGTAAATATTCGTCATAAAAAGTGATGTTCTATGACGGTTTCGAATTCGTTATTAAGATTTTCATCATAGAAGTGGATATTTCTAGTAGTGGTCAGACAGCCCGGACTTGTTGGGCAAACAGTCCAGGTCTGATCCGCAGATAGTCTACCCCCATCCAGAGTTAGCTGTTTTCACTCGTTTTTTGCGTGCTCATTTCCGTTGGTTCTCGTTTGTTCCGCTGTACTTCTTGGTCATCACCGGAGGTACCTAGCCACCAGTTGGCTTGTGAACAAATCGAACTTGCGTGCGTTTACTTTTAGGATTTGATTTTGGGACAGCGGCCAAATATTTCGAAAGAAATTTAAGGCTTTCATTCACACCCCTCCTCTGGTCACCGTTTTTTTGTCCTTCATTAGTCTCTTCCTTCGAGTTCGTCTTCTTCATTTGAGACAATAGACCCAGATCTTTTTTTATGAAGACCCAATTTGCAGTCTCTTCAGCCTTTAGGGTTTGAAAAAAGTCCACATGACCTCCCTCAACTTCTGCGTAAATCTGTTTTTCCTTCCTAAACTTTAAAATTGGGTAAACCACCTCCCTGAACTTTTAAAACCGTTCGTTTTACCTTCCTAACCAGTTATAAGCGGTTTTCAAAGGCTATTTTGTTTTTCCCTTTTTTATTTATTTTGGTTGAATCTATAAAAAAATCATAGTGAATCACAGAAAAATGATAAAATGAAAAATCTAATTTTGTTGGACTTCACCTGAGTAGATCTACACATTGAACATATAATATGGTATGCTTTAGTATAAATTTTTTACCGTAGCTTTAGATCTATACTTTTCTATAATTAATTTATAGCTGCAGTTTCTATGGTCTAATTATTATGAATTTTTTATGGTGGACTACGCGCAAAGCCCATGGTCTGGACTACGGAACAATTGTGCCTAGCATCCTAGCCCACATATTAGTTAGTCTATACAATTGGACAATTTTGTTGCTAAGATGGCGAGGGTGTATATAATTCAGTCCATGCTGACCAAGGCCCGATTTGTGTCGTCCCGCGGAAAATGTATGGAAACGACCAAGGCCCGTGCCTACGCTCCCTGTTAATAGCTCTCAGTTACATTAAAAATTCTTTCTTTCTTTTTTCTCTCTAAAACATGCACTACAAAATCTCAGCAAAAACCTTCCACTAACATGAATATAGAAGTCATTATAAAAAAAAGCATGAATATAGAAGCAATAACACCACACAGCGCAGTTTTACTGAAAACTTTCCTCACCAAAGCAGAGATACTGCTTTATCTCAAATTTCGGTTTCAAGTTCCTGCAAGGAATTGGAATTTTCTTCCTTAGTGCTAGTGGCACAGATTTAAACTAATTTAGCTTTTACAAGAATTAGCCTGATTGCTTTTTCATATTTCTTTGGATATAAGAACGGTCAGAGAAACGCTTCTCTTGGTTTGACCCAACTCAAAATAGGTGTTGTGGGGAGAAACGTTTCAGAAAAAATTTTAAAAACATACCGTTCGATATTTAGTTTCATTTAATTTTAGCCAAGAAGCTTACAATATGTACAAAACAGCCCCTTCGTCCGCCGACTAGAGATGCAGATAGCTTGTTCGGTTGCCGCTGCAGCTCGTGCTGTGGCAGCAGCTCCATAACTATGGGCTACTGTAGCATGAACTAGAGAAGTTACAGCCGCAGCCGGAAGAAGCTGCAGACGGTAGTTGTACAGTTTTTTTTTTTTTTTTTTTGGTGCAGTCGACCAAATAGGTAGCTGACGATATGCAATATTTATACGGAGCTCTGGCACCTGGACGTCTGATCCGGGCGTTAGCGTCCAGACGCTCGCGCCTGCTCGCACATGCTGCTGCGCCCGCGTACACATGCTGCTGCGCCTGCTCGTACGCCTGCGCCTGCTTTACATGGGGCCCACACCGCTCTGTTTTCCATGCATGTGCAAGCCCACACAGGCCGTGTCTCGATTTGTGCCTGCTCCGTTTCCGGCGCCTGCAGCTCGCGCCCCCTCTGCTCACACACATGCATGGGACCAGCAGCTGCAAGTAAGTGGCTGCGGCAGGTGGGTCCCACTATAACATGTGCAATACTAGATTTATTTTTTACAACATCCATATAAAACATTTGCAATATACGTCTAAAACAGATTAAATATTTGGGACATACACTTGAAACACCATTGCAACATGTCCAACATCCCGATCTACTTTTAAAACATCTAGATGCAATATTTGCAACATACATAAGAAGACAGATGAAACACTTAAAACATGCGTCTAAACACTTGCAAAAAAACACTTCTTAACACTTGAAAAACCATTGTAAACATACGTAATATCCAGATAATACACTTGCAACATATGTGTTACTGGTGCAGCAAGGCTTTTTGCTCCCGGTTGGGAACCCCTTTTAGTCCTGGTTTCCCAACCGGGAGCACCAATCCGGGACTAAAGGTACCCTCCTTTAGTCCCGGCTTAACGCCCGGGACTAAAGGAGACCTTTAGTCCCGGTTGGAAACACCAACCAGGAGTAAAGGGGGCCTCCAGACCTGGCCAGGGAACGCCACGGGGCAGGACCTTTAGTCCCGGTTGGAAACACCAACCGGGACTAAATGTCCCTCTCTTTTTTTCCTTTTTCTGGTTTCTATTTTTTATTTCTTTTTCATTTAATGATTAATTTTGATATTAAAATATATTTTCGAATACGCTGCTAATAGTAATATATATGTGTACTTCGCACGGGTAAGTTTTTGTTCGAACTTTGTACATAAATAACAAACGAATATACGGGTACATGCAAATATATATGATGATCATATATATACACATGTTATTTTATGTACATATAATATGTGCATACATATATATATATATATATATATATATATATATATATATATATATATATATATATATATATATTACAAAGGTTTGATATATAAATTGTTTATGTCCTTAGCAATTCACTCCTCCAGATTTAGCATCCATGTTTTGTTCGGGTCATTGTAGAACTCGCCGTTGGGGTTGATGACGTGGTCATTTAGAAATCCTGCTATAGTCTCTCGAATTGCTTTAAGTTGGTCAAGTCGTATAACTCTTTTCCTCAACCATTCAGTCTTCAATAAAAGTTAAAGGAAAAAGTATTAATATATATATATATATGTATGTGTATTGCTCATGTAATTACTTATACAAATGAGAGCAATAAAGAAATTGTAAATATACGATCGAAATAATATAAAGGAAAAAGTATTTATATACGTACTTTGAGTTGCTCTTCAGGAGTTCTCTTTGAGTACGCCATGATGAACTCACAAACATAGTATCCGCAGTAGTTGTTACCCTGCTCCTGCCTTAGAACCCACTTTTACGACAAAAAAATCAATTAGGGTGAATTGAAATCATCATATGGTGTTAATTGAATATAAATGTGTAGTTATAGTTCTTACTTTGTGTGCGATTACACCTAGTGGCGCTTTGCAATGTTTCATTTTTTGTTCCTCAATGAACCTTTTCCAAACCCTGCTCCTAATAAAATAAAAAAATAATTTAACCTTTAATAATTGTTGAGAGATCGGCGCTATTATATATATATGTTGTTATAGAGAAACTAAATTAATTACCCTTGTATAATATCTATCATGTCTTGATACTCCATTTGCGGTTTTCTCAACGAGTCTAAGATTTTCAATCTACTATTGGCCATATCAATGACCATCAATATCCAGTGATTGCTGCATAAACATATATATATGTGTGTGAGAGAGAGAGAGGTAACTAGATAGTAAGGAAATATTGATGTCCCATATATATGATCGACATTAATTATTTATAATAACACTCACTTAAAGTTGTAGGGGAAGAGTATCTCCTTCTTGTCGCATTGGTTCACTAAGAAATTCAGGAGATTTCTCTCAGGTTGAGGCTTATAATCCTTCGAGGGTTAGGGTGTTTGTATACGACATACGGATCAACGAACCCAACATCATTATCCTTTCTCTTTCTAAGTTATGTCATCTCATATCTGCATACATGAAAATTGTGAATATATATATTGTGAATATATAATAAAGAAATTGTGAATATAGTAGAAAATAATCACACTTATAGACAATAGCAGCTAATGAGACTTTTGTCGAGAGAGTCCAGGTGGCATAGTTGGTGTAATTCTGCAAGCTCGACATAGATAATGTCATTGCCACGGAAGTAATGGTGGTTTCTAATTCCGACAGAAAGATAGATTTGTCCTGCATCAGACGCCGGCATGTACCACCCGTTTAGCAGGTACATTTGTGTACCCAGTTCACCTAATTTCTCTGGGTTGTATAGACTCTGGTCTAGTACAAATTTCTTGTAAGGATCCACTTTCGGAGCAGATGGTCCTTCAGCGAGCACTTCGGCAAGGTTCAAACCAGTTTCCTCATAAAACCGAAAAAACGACTCATAGCCGCCTACCTCCGCCACTAAGTTTAAGTTTGAACCATATTCGTTATGAACGACAATGGGGGGATTGATTGTTGCATTTGTTGTTTGAGTTGTGCAACACCTTTCCCTACTCTCTTCTTTTTTTGCGCCGCCTCATATGACTTGGTGAGAGAGCGGTCATAGTCCGATATTGATTGTTTCGTGACGCTCTTAAGAGAATCCTATTTTTTTTGTTCCAACTTCTTTCTTAGCTGATTTGGAGGTAGGAAGAAGTATGATGGCTCTAGGTTCTCCCTCGCTCGTCGTGCCTGTTTTGCACCTTCAAAGAAATCTGTCACTTCTTTTTGTACTGCATCCTTTAATTCCTGTTCACTTTTCTCATAAGATAGTTTTTGGGGAATAACTGGATGAGTATTTGCTTTCTGCTTCTTTGCCGGCGGGCAGGGCAACGGCTTCGTTTGTGGGGCGGACCTCTTAGGGGCTGGCTTCCTTGGAGGCGGGGGAGGCGTTGGAGACCGCCTTGGAGGCAGTGCAGACTTTGGAGGCGGCGGAGGCGTTGGAGACCTCGGCGGAGGAGTTGTGGACTTCCTTGGAGGCAGCGGAGGAGTTGGAGATGGTGGGGATGCAGCAGTGCCTTTGAAGGCGTCATCATTGCCCTAAGCACTATGATGGTTGGGAGAAGCAACAGCTGGACTTTGGTTGACAGAGGCCCTGCTTTGTGAGTACAAAAAATAATGAGATATAAGTAAATGCTTATTATTAGTCATGCCCATAGAAAATTATTAAAAAATTGTTTTGTTAACTTTTGTCCGCACCTAATGTCTGCTGGCGGTGGAGCAGACGCCCTAGGGATAATGATGTAGCGCTTGCGCCATAGTATATATGCCTTCTCTGCTTCTCCTAGAGTCTTCTCTCCATCACCTCTAGGAATGTCAAGAGCTAGATCCTCATAACCTTTGCTTACTTTATCCACTGCGACCCTAGCATATCCAGGTTGTATTGGTGCCCCATGGATTCTTGGTGTCTTGGTAGGGTCTAGAGGAGTAAAAACACCGACAGCGACCTTGATTGTGTCATTCCCCCTTGGAACATGTAGCTAAATTGATGTCATTGGAGTAGTGACATCATCCACGGGGAAGCGCAGCACTGCGTCATCTTGCTTTGGCAGCTCAGTGGAAGCACAGCTGCTTTTCAACTGACCAGGGGGGCTAATATTAACATTCATTCCTGGCTCTGATGCCTGCCTCTAGGCACTCATTGCTATCTGCACTTGCTTTCTAATTTCTTCTTGCATTCTTGCTTCCATTGCTTTTTCTCGCTCCTTTACTTCAAGCAACATTTCCTCCAACATTGTCACCCGCGCTGCTTGCTCCTCCTTGCTTCTCTGGTGGCTTCGGTAGGTTTCCCTGTCATTAGGGAAACCATGAACCCATGGAGTGTTGCGTCCTAAGCCTCTGGTTCAACCAGTGTGTTCAGCAGTCCCGATGGCATACGTTAGCTCATCCTTCTCTCTAGGGCTTGAACACACCAATCTCTTTAGCTTCTATAGCAAAAGCCAATCGGCGTGCTGCTGTTTCGAGTTTTTGCCCATACACTGCTAGGCTAGACTGTCGGTCGAGTCTTCCCCCATGACCAAAAAACCAATTCTTCGAGCGTGGGGGCCACTTGGCTGATTCTAGTTCGATCCCCTTGGTAATAATGTCCGCTTCCATTTTTTGCCACTTTGGAATAGCAGTATCGTAGCCACCTGATCCCATGTCATGGTGGTATACCTTTTTTCGGGCATTCTCTTGGTTCCTTCTCACCCATGCCTCACCCTCTGCTGATGTCTTGTACTCTATGAAATCATTCCAATAGGGCCTCTATTTCGAGATCGGGCCCGTAGCAGTATTGAAATTCGGCGTTTCATTCTTCTTGATGTATGTGTTGTATAGGTGTTTCTTCCAAGTCTGGAATTGTGTGGCCATCTTCTTCATAGCCCACAATCGAACTAGCTCCTTCAATTCATCATCGTTGATATCATCATAATCATCCGCTTGCAACGTGAAATGGGCAAGGATATCATTCTAGAGCAAATTCTTGTCAACATCAGAGACAAAACTAACATCAGGCTCATTGATCTTTTTCTTCCATTCACGAATACTGATCGGAATTCTATCCCTTACAAGGTACCCACAGTGTTCCATGAATTTCCTTTTATGTGGACCAAGTGGTTCGCCTGTCTCGATGTTGAATTCCGATATTATGTACCGGCCCTCCAGTGGTTTCTTCGGTCCTCGAACATTTTTGCTCTTCGCCGTTGTGGTCGCCGATCTAGAGGGCTACATATAAAAAAATAATAAATAAATATCTTTTGTACACAGAAATATATACAATATTCACATATAATATATATTTAGTATATATACCTTGCATGTATTTTCTTGCAAAACATTTTCTTGCTCATTTTCAAGAGCTAGGTATTGACTTCCGTCATCAACATTCTGCTCACCAGCATTGGCAATAATATTTATCATTTCTTCCTCCATGTTGTCTCCCGGGGCAGCCATATCTAACAAATTTAACAAAATTTAAGTCACATATATAAACAAGTCATATATATACAATAAGTCATATACAAATTTATCTAAGTCACATATATATAAACAAGTCATATATGTAAACAAGTCATATATGTACAATAAGTCATAAACAAAATAAATCTAAGTCACATATATAAACAAGTCATATAAACAAGTCATATAAACAAGTCATATATATAAACAAGTCATATATGTCAACAAGTCATATATGTAAACAAGTCATATAAACAAGTCATATATATAAACAAGTCATATATGTAAACAAGTCATATAAATGATGAATTCACCCTAGCAAGAACGACGAATTCGCCCTCGTCGTTCTTGCTAGGGCGAATTCGTCGTTCTCGCTAGGGCGAATTCGTCGTTCTTGATAGGGCGAATTGTCGTTCTCGCTAGGGCGAATCGTTGTTCTCGCTAGGGCATACAACAATGGGGCAGCGTTGCTCCGCATATACAACAACGGGGCGGCGTTGCTCCGTATATACAACAACGGGGCGACGTTGCTCCACATACAACACAACGAGGCGGCGTTGCTCCGCATACAACACAACGAGGCGGCGTTGCTCTGCATACAACACAACGAGGCGGCGTTGCTCTGCATATAACACAACGACGGCGTTGCTCCGCATACAACACAACGAGGTGGCGTTGCTCCGCATATACAACAACGGGGCGGCGTTACTCCGCATATACAACAACGGGGCGACATTGCTCCGCATACAACACAACAAGGCAGTGTTGCTCCGCATACAACACAATGAGGCAGTGTTGCTCCACATACAATACAACGAGGCGGCGTTGCTCCGCATACAACACAACAAAGCGGCGTTACTCCGCATACAACACAACGAAGCGGCGTTGCTCCACATACAACACAACGACGGCGTTGCTCCGCATCTAGTGGTTTCTTTGGTCCTCGAACATTTTTGCTCTCGCCGTTGTGGTCGCCGATCTAGAGGGCTACATATAAAAAAATAATAAATAAATATCTTTTGTACATAGAAATATATACAATATTCACATATAATATATATTTAGTATATATACCTCGCATGTATTTTCTTGCAAAACATTTTCTTGTTCATTTTCAAGAGCTAGGTATTGACTTCCGTCATCAACATCCTGCTCACCAGCATTGGCAATAATATTCATCATTTCTTCCTCCATGTTGTCTCCCGGGGCAACCATATCTAACAAATTTAACAAAATTTAAGTCACATATATAAACAAGTCATATATATACAATAAGTCATATACAAATTTATCTAAGTCACATATATATAAACAAGTCATATATGTAAACAAGTCATATATGTACAATAAGTCATAAACAAAATAAATCTAAGTCACATATATAAACAAGTCATATAAACAAGTCATATATATAAACAGTTCATATATGTAAACAATCATATATGTCAACAAGTCATATATGTAAACAAGTCATATAAACAAGTCATATATATAAACAAGTCATATATATAAACAAGTCATATATGTAAACAAGTCATATAAATGATGAATTCGCCCTAGCAAGAACGACGAATTCGCCCTCGTCGTTCTTGCTAGGGCGAATTCGTCGTTCTCGCTAGGGCGAATTCGTCGTTCTCGATAGGGCGAATCGTCGTTCTCGCTAGGGCGAATCGTTGTTCTCGCTAGGGCATACAACAATGGGGCAGCGTTGCTCCGCATATACAACAACGGGGCGGCGTTGCTCCGTATATACAACAACGGGGCGGTGTTGCTCCACATACAACACAACGAGGCGGCGTTGCTCCGCATACAACACAACGAGGCGGCGTTGCTCCGCATACAACACAACGAGGCGGCGTTGCTCCGCATACAACACAACAAAGCGGCGTTGCTCCGCATACAACACAACGACGGCGTTGCTCCGCATACAACACAACGAGGTGGCGTTGCTCCGCATATACAACAACGGGGCGGCGTTACTCCGCATATACAACAACGGGGCGACATTGCTCCGCATACAACACAACGAGGCAGTGTTGCTCCGCATACAACACAACGAGGCAGCGTTGCTCCGCATACAACACAACGAGGCGGCGTTGCTCCGCATACAACACAACAAAGCGACGTTACTCCGCATACAACACAACGAAGCGGCGTTGCTCCGCATACAACACAACGACGGCGTTGCTCCGCATCTAGTGGTTTCTTTGGTCCTCGAACATTTTTGCTCTCGCCGTTGTGGTCGCCGATCTAGAGGGCTACATATAAATAATAATAAATAAATATCTTTTGTACACAGAAATATATACAATATTCACATATAATATATATTTAGTATATATACCTCGCATGTATTTTCTTGCAAAACATTTTCTTGTTCATTTTCAAGAGCTAGGTATTGACTTCCGTCATCAACATCCTGCTCACCAGCATTGGCAATAATATTCATCATTTCTTCCTCCATGTTGTCTCCCGGGGCAGCCATATCTAACAAATTTAACAAAATTTAAGTCACATATATAAACAAGTCATATATATACAATAAGTCATATACAAATTTATCTAAGTCACATATATATAAACAAGTCATATATGTAAACAAGTCATATATGTACAATAAGTCATAAACAAAATAAATCTAAGTCACATATATAAACAAGTCATATATATAAACAGTTCATATATGTAAACAATCATATATGTCAACAAGTCATATATGTAAACAAGTCATATATGTAAACAAGTCATATAAACAAGTCATATATATAAACAAGTCATATATATAAACAAGTCATATATGTAAACAAGTCATATAAATGACGAATTCACCCTAGCAAGAACGACGAATTCGCCCTCATCGTTCTTGCTAGGGCGAATTCGTCGTTCTCGCTAGGGCGAATTCGTCATTCTCGATAGGGCGAATCGTCGTTCTCGCTAGGGCGAATCGTCGTTCTCGCTAGGGCATACAACAACAGGGCAGCGTTGCTCCGCATATACAACAACGGGGCGGCGTTGCTCCGCATATACAACAACAGGGTGGCGTTGCTCCGCATATACAACAACGGGGCGATGTTGCTCCACATACAACACAATGAGGCGGCGTTGCTCCAAATACAACACAACGAGGCGGCGTTGCTCCGCATACAACACAACGAGGCAGCGTTTCTCTGCATACAACACAACGAGGCGGCGTTGCTCCACATACAACACAACGACGGCGTTGCTCCGCATACAACACAACGAGGTGGCGTTGCTCTGCATATACAACAACGGGGTGGCGTTACTCCGCATATACAACAACGGGGCGACATTGCTCTACATACAACACAATGAGGTAGTGTTGCTCTGCATACAACACAACGAGGCAGCATTGCTCCGCATACAACACAACGAGGCGGCGTTGCTCCACATACAACACAACGAAGCGGCGTTACTCCACATACAACATGACGAAGCGGCGTTGCTCTGCATACAACACAATGACGGCCTTGCTCCACATACAACACAATGAGGCGTTCCTCTGCATATATCACATACAAACACATATCGACGTACGTAGGGGTCGGTGGTGACGATCGACGTACGTAGGGGTCGGCGGTGATGGGCGTTCCGAGGCAGTGATGATGAGGCGGCAAGGGGCGTGGCCGGCGGCTGAGGCTCCTCCTCCTCCCTTCTCCTTCCTCCTCCCTTCTCCTTCTTCCTTCTCCCTTCTCTCCTCCACCTCCCTTCTCTTCTCTACTGCCCTACGGCGGAGCAGGGCTGGGGCAGGGATGGCCACGGCAGAGTGGGGCCAGGACGGCAGTGGTGGAGCGGGACTGGGACAACCGCGGCAGAGCAGGGTTGGCCACGGCGGAGCGGGGACGGCCATGATGGAGCAGGGCCAGGCTAGGGACGGCCACGCCGGAGCGGGGCTGGGGCGGGGACGGTCGCGGCGGAGCGGGGCCGGGACGGCCGCGGTGGAGCGGGGCCGGCCACAGCGGAGCGGGGCTGGCCGCGGTGGAGTGGGGCTGGGGCAGGGACAGGCCGAGGTGGTCGGGGGGCGGCGCGTCGGCGAGCGCGCGACGTTGGGGCGGTGGGGCGCCAGTGCGCGTGCGAGCACTCGCGAGGTGCGGCGTCGGCGGCAGATCGGACGAGCGGCGGTGGTCTGTTAGGGCTTGGCTTGGCAGTGGGGAGGAGGAAGAAGAGGGGCCAGGGCGGGCGCAGAGGCTATATAAGGGAGAGGACCTTTAGTCCCGGGCGCCACCACCAGCCGGGACTAAAGGCCCTTTAGTCCCGGGCCCTGTTAACGCCCGGGACTAAAGGTCACACCTTTAGTCCCGGCTGATGGTGGCGCCCAAGACTAAAGGTTTTTGGCGGGCAGCCGAACTGTAGTTTTGTTGCCCGCCAATTCATTAGGATTTTAATATATTTCTTTTTGCACAAATGATAAAAGGATAGTTAATTGCACAGAAAATTAAATAAAAGACATAAAAATATTTTTAAAAAAATATAGATTCTATTTTGCTTTATTGCACATAGGAAAATTATGTGACCTAAAGTTTTAATTTTTTTAACAAGTTTTAAAACACAATATAGTGTTTAAATTACTATTTCGATAATGCAAAAATATAATGTTTAATTAAATTCAGAAAAACTCTTGTGTTTCGACTAGAAATTTGTTTTCACATCATTTGAACATGACATAATCCCACCATCAAACATAAATTTGTTTTCACATCATTTCAACGTGACATAATCCCAACATCAAACATAAATTTGTTTTCACATCATTTCAACATGACATAATTCAACATCAAACATAAATGCACAATTATTACATAATATCTCTAATACACACTATTGAACATCAATATATATATCAAGCGGGCACAGTAATGAACTTCTTCTTGACGTATGTCCCTTGGTTATGATCGCGCCGTAACCATGGAGTGTCCTCATCGTTTAGCTGGATGCTAGGGTCTTTGTTCACTGTGAAGGGTGAAATTCGGTCATCCTTTTCATAATCTTCTGACATGTCTGACTTAGTCTTCGATTCTGACGATGTTTCTTTTTCCTGAAAGAACTATGTGGCGCTTTGGCTTATCATTGATTGGGTGGTTATTGTTTTTCCCTCTCTTCGGTTTTGTAGACATGTCCTTGACATAGAACACCTGAGTCACATCCTTTGCAAGGACAAACGGTTCACCTTTGTACCCAATATTATTGAGGTCCACTGTTGTCATTCCATACTGGTTGTCGACTGCTACGCCGCCTCCAGTTGTCTTTACCCACTGGCACTTGAACAAAGGTACCTTAAAATGAGATGCATAGTCTAGTTCCCATATCTCTTCTATGCGGCCATAGTATGTTTGCTTGTTCCCACTAGGGTCGGTGGCATCTATGCGGACACCACTGTTCTGGTTGGTGCTCCTTTTATCTTGTGCTACTGTGTAAAATGTATTCCCATTTATCTCGTACCCTTTGTATATGAGGATATGCCACGATGGCTGCCAAGCCAACAAATACAGCTCCTCATCAATACTCTCATCACCCTGACATTCTTTTCGCAACCAGTCGCTAAAAGTTTCTATGTGCTGACGCGTAATCCATGCTTTAGACTTCCCTGAGAACTCAGATCAGAGGAGGTTCTTATGTGTCTCGATATACGGATCTACCAAGGAGGAGTTCTATAGAACTGTGTAGTGTGCTTTATTGAAATAATCATCACCCTTACCAATATATGTTTTCTTCCCTAGTGTCCTCTTTCCACTTAGTCTCCCCTCGTGTCGTGATTCAGGAACACCAATCGGGTTAATATCGGGAATGAAGTCAACACAGAACTCAATGACCTCCTCTGTTCCGTAGCCCTTGGCGATGCTTCCTTCTAGCCGAGCACGATTGTGAACATATTTCTTTAGGATTCCCATAAACCTCTCAAAGGGGAACATGTTGTGTAGGAACACAGGACCGAGAATAGTAATCTCCTTGACCAGATGAACTAGGAGGTGTGTCATGACATCAAAGAAGGAAGGAGGGAACACCAACTCAAAGCTGACAAGACATTGAACCATATCATTCTGTAGTTTTGCTAGATCTATTGGATCAATTGCTTTCTGAGAAATTGCATTGAGGAATGCACATAGCTTCACGGTGGCTAGATGTACATTTAGCGGTAGAATTCCTCTTAATGCAACTGGAAGCAATTGAGTCATGAGCACGTGGCAGTCATGGGACTTTAAGTGTCCAAATTTCTTCTCTAGCACATTTATTATACCCTTTATATTCGAGGAGAATCCAGACGGTACCTTAATGCTATCTAGGCATTCAAACAAGTTGTCCTTCTCTTCTTTGCTAAGAGTGTAGCTGGCAGGACTTAAGTACTGGCATCCATCATCTATCTTCTCTAGATGTAGGTTGTCTCATTCTTTCAAACATAGCAGGTCCTATCGTGCTTCAATTGTGTCCTTAGGCTTTCCATACACACCCATGAAGCCTAGCAGGTTCACACAAAGATTCTTCGTTAGGTGCATCACGTCGATCATGCTGCGGACCTCTAAGACTTGCCAATAGGGTAGCTCCCAAAATATGGACTTCTTCTTTCACATGGGTGCGTGACCGTTGGCGTCCTTCGAAATAGGTTGGCTGCTAGGTCCCTTTCCAAATATTACTTTCACATCATTGACCATATTGAGGACGTCCTCACCAATTCGGTTGCGAGGCTTGGTCTGGTGGTCTGTCTTACCTTTAAAATGCTTGCCTTTCTTTCTTACGGGGTGATTTGCAGGAAGAAATCTTCGATGCCCAAGGTACACGACCTTGCAACACTTTTTCAAGAATATACCTTTCATGTCACCGAAACAGTGCGTGCATGCATTATATCCCTTGTTTGATTGTCCTAAAAGATTACTTAGAGCTGGCCAACCATTGATTGTTACGAACAACAATGCTCGCAGGTCAAAGTGCTCCTGCTTGTGCTCATCCCACATGCGTACACCTAGCTTGTTCCACAAAAGTAGAAGTTCTTCAACTAGTGGCCTCAGGTACACATCGATGTCGTTGCTAGGTTGCTTTGGGCCTTGGATGAGCACCGGCATCATAATAAACTTACGCTTCATGCATAACCAGGGAGGAAGGTTGTAGATACATAGAGTAACAGGCCAAGTGTTGTGACTACTACTCTGCTCCCCGAAAGGATTCATACCATCTGTACTTAAAGCAAACCTTAAGTTTCTTGCGTCACTTGCAAACTCAGGGAATTCTCTATCGATTGCTCTCCACTGGGACCCATCAGCAGGGTGTCTCAACATATTGTCTACCTTACGGCCTTCTTTGTGCCATCGCAACAACTTTGCATGGTCTCTGTTTCTAAAAAGACGTTTCAAGCATGGTATTATAGGAGCATACCACATAACCTTGGCAGGGATTTTCTTCTTGGGATGTTCACCCTCAACATCACCAGGGTCATCTCGCCTGATCTTATACCGCGATGCATGACATACAGGGCATGCATCCAACTTCTCATACTACGTGCCATGGTAGAGGATGCAGTCATTAGGATATGCATGTATCTTCTAGATTTCTAATCCTAAAGGGCAGACTACCTATTTTGCTTCGTACGTAGTGCTAGGCAATTCGTTATCCTTCGAAAGCATCTTCTTTTGGATTTTTAGTAACTCTGCGAATCCCTTGTCAGATACACCATTCTTTGCCTTCCATTGCAGCAATTCCAATGTGGTACCTAACTTTTTCTGCCCCGCATCACAAGTTGGGTATAGCAATTTCTTGTGGTCCTCTAGCATGCGGTCAAACTTGATCTTCTCCTTTTCATTTTTGCATTCTCTTTGTGCGTCACGAATGGCCTGACCAAGATCGTCAGCAGGCTCCTCCTCTGCCCCTACCTCTTCTTCAGTAGGCTTCTCCTCTGCCCCCACCTCTTCTTCAGCGGGCTTCTCCTTTGCCCCCTTTAGCTTCCCCCATTGCAGTATCATTGAAGGCACCATATTCAGCAAAAATGTCATCATCGCCCCATTGTTCTTCTTCACCTTCTTCCATTACAACTCCGGTTTCTCCGTGCTTCGTCCAATAAATATAGTTTGTCATGAAACTCGACTTGAACAAGTGTGAATGAAGAGTATTTGAGTTAGCATATTCCATCGTATTCTTACATACGGCACATGGGCAGCACATGAAACCATCGCGTTTGTTTGCCTCGGCCGCATGTAACAAAGAATGCACGCCGTCCATGAACTCTTGGGAGTGACGATCAGCATTATACATCCAATGCTGACTCATCTACATTACATGACATAAATACCGTATTAAAACCTAGAACATAATTAGTTAATTATACAACATGCATACCACCACAAAAGCTATAAATTTATAAAAGCCTTGCTACAATGTAGACAATCCCAACTACCACTAAAAACACTAAAGCTAAAATGCACTTTAGCAGCACAAGGATTTCGCGACCAATCCCAACTAAAACAGACAGATCCCCCATTTGTTCAACATCTTTGGGCTTCTTCGGCTGGATCATTGCCTCATTAGCTGCCATATCTGCCTATTGTGCAAGATATTTTTGCACGAGTTCAACATACTCTTCCTCCCAGTAGAAGCATGAACATCCAATGCCATCCCACTGAAATTAAAATAGAAAATTAGAACTTTAATCACAACCATCATGAAAATAGGTATAAACTAACCATAGTCATTAAATACGATAAAATAACTCACATTGCGATCCGGACACTTGTAGAAAATACGACCCTTGTTGGGACCCTCCTTCTTCACTCGGTACTCCATCACAATCTTCGTCTCATCACAACACTTGCCGCATGCAATGAGTGGGAGGCCCGGCCTAAGTCGCTTTGGAAACCCATGAGAGGCCGAGGACCCGGAAGCAGTTGCCATCTACTCTCTATACTCATTTTTTAATACACTATAAATTTCTTATTTTATAAACAAATAAAATTAAAAAACTCTAAAATTCTCTATATCTCTAAACAAGGAAGTGTGCTGTGCATGCTACAAATGAACGGTGAATACTAGTTTTTAATAGCTACTTTAACCTTTCTTCATGTAAATATGCAAGCTTGAAGTGATTTTGAGCTCAAATTTCTTACAAATCAAAAAAAACCACAATAAAGAACCATATATATATATATAGTGAACAAAATGAGATAAGACAATGGTGAAACATGAGAGTATGAAGTTGGTAACCTTTAGAACCAAAGAATCGATGGAGGAATCAAAGAAATCGATGGAGGAATCAAAGAATGGATGGAGAAAGAGCATGAACACTCCTTAAATTTGAACTTAAGCTCTCGGGCGGGCTCGGGGAGGAAGAAGACGGCCAGCAGGATTTATAGCTCAAAAACATGTTTCAATACATAACCATCCATACTAGTTGACCTTGCTTATATGATCATCTCGGCGAGCATTTCTCCACCAGACGGCACCGTACTTGGTCAAGGAAGAGCTCTGATTCTACGAGGAAGGGAACACGGTCTTCCACGACCGTTGCCGCTCTCCCTCGTAGAATCAAAGCTCCTCCTTGATGTCCGTTACCGCTTGGCAGAGAACATGCTCGCCGAGCTGAACACGGTCCGCAAGTTCAACTAGTACGAATTTTCTATAATTTTCTAAGTTTTTCATTTCATAAAAAGTTAAAATAAAATGTTTAGTCGCGGAGTCTATAGAAATGACCATATTTTGACCTAGCAACGCATTGTCAATTGTCATTGCGTTGCATTGCACCCCGGACCGGACTCCGGACAATAAAATACTATGGTCGATCGATGCCGTTCTTTGTCGTATAGTCGCACGGCGACGGCCGACGGACCCGTTCAACCACCAAATCTATCAGGCCCGGCTGTTCGGGCGTATCGTCAAAAGAGAACGGATTTGCTTCCTATTGCATGGCCTTGCATTGCATCTGTCATACCAGTCGGAGGCACTAGTCCCTATACTCATTTTTTAATACACTATAAATTTCTCATTTTATAACCAAATAAAATTAAAAAAACTCTAAAATTCTCTATATCTCTAAACAATGAAGTGTGCTATGCATGCTACAAATGAACGGTGAATACTAGTTTTTAATAGCTACTTTAACCTTCCTTCATGTAAATATGCAAGCTTGAAGTGATTTTGAGCTCAAATTGCTTACAAATGAAAAAAACTACAATAAAGAACCATATATATATAGTGAACAAAATGAGATAAGACAATGGTGAAACATGAGAGTATGAAGTTGGTAACCTTTAGAGCCGAAGAATCGACGGAGGAATCGAAGAAATCGATGGAGGAATCGAAGAATGGATGGAGAAAGAGCAAGAACACTGCTTAAATTTGAACTGAAGCTCTCGGGCGGGCTTGGGGAGGAAGAAGACGGCCAGTAGAATTTATAGGGGGGGGGCCTTTAGTTCTGGTTGGTGGATCCAACCGGGACTAAAGGTCACTTTCCAGTCCCGGGCCACGCCACTAGCCGGGACAAGAGATTTACTCCCGGTTGGAGCCACCAACCAGGAGTAAAGGTCGACCTTTAGTCCCGGTTGGAGCCATCAACCGGGACTAAAGGTCTCTCTAGTCCCGGGCGCAATATTTCTCGGGACTAGAGCCTGGTTTGGCCCTTGGATCAAAGGTCTGTTCTCTACTAGTGTGTGTAGCATATACAACATCTAGCTAAAAGCACACTTGCAACATACGTACAAAAAAACAGATGAAACATTGGAGAGATATGCTTGCAACATACGCGTACAACCATTGCAAGATATACAACATCCCGACCTACTTTTGTAACATCCACATGAAACACTTACAACATTCCTCTAAAACATTTGGAATATTTGAATTGTACACTTGCAACATGCATCGTATCCCGGCGCAGCCTCCTCCGCCGTCTAGCAGGAGGCGAGGCCAGAGGGCTTCCGCGCCAAGGCCCGATGCTTCTCGTTGCGCTAGCGGCGCCTGTCGGCGTTGTCGGGCGGGGCAGGCAGCGGAGCAGGAGCAGCGGGGCTGGCACACGGAACAGGAGCAGGAGCAGCGGCATCAGCAGCAGGGCAGGCACGCGGAGCAGGAGCAGCGCCGGGAGCAGCGTCAGGAGTGGCGGGACGGGCGCGTAAAACAGGAGCAGGAGCAGCGCCGCGGTGCGACGAAGCAGGAGCAGGAGCTGGAATGGCGAAAATACTGCTCTTTTTATATAAACTGTGTATGCTGTGGTGAGGGGAGCAGGCCTGTGGACCGGTCCGCAGGCCCAGCTATGAGCGTCTGGACGGACGGACGCGGGAGGCACGCCCGCGGTGGAGCATTACAGATATTTATATAGGTTGTACTTGTCAGATTAGGTTAATTAAAAAGTACAACAAATTAATCACCGTGACAAATAGAATTTCTTTGGATTTTCTTTTAACTAACTTTGGACTATAGGTCACATGGTAATTACCAAGATTTTTTTATGAAACTCACGTCCGTTTATACCTCTGCGGGTAAAAAATAGATCATGAATGCGTTCTCATTATCAATGCCTGTGCTTTTATGTGTGATGCATCCAATAAAGCTCAATGGAAGAATTCATATACAGTATGTTTCCTTTTGAAATGGGGTCACAGACCCAAAGGAATCTCACGCGTTCTTGTTTGATTCTTAGGCTATGGCACTATGAATTTTTGTCGGTACGTCATATCTAGTTTGGAGAAATAAAATAACTCGATTCCAGTCGCATGTGAAGATTGTACAGGGAGATCCTACTAGCAGGTTAACTCTGTGCTTCGATGGTGTGGTTGCCTATAATGATGACCTAACAAGCATCCAAAAAAATATTTGTTGAATGAATAATTAAAAAAAGTTGAAACTTGAAAGGGAGGCTTCACCAAGCTAGAAATGTTCAAACCTTTTCCTCTCAAAAAAGGGAAAAAATACAAAGCGGTAACAATCAAAGAGTCGCTGTCTAAAGACAGACCAGCAAAATGATGTTTGGCAGTAATTGGTAGTTGCTGCAAGGGGCTCTATTTTCAACATGTGCTTATAGATGTTCAAGCATCTTCCAAGAAACATCGCGCCCGACCACATTATCCTGGAAAAGTTAGTGCGAGAGATATCCTGCCTTCCTCCTTTTCCTCTTCTGATGATTGTGAAATATAGCTAGCACCAGTCTTCTTGAAAACTTGGGCGATTTCATGCTTTCATATGTACCTGTAGATAGATAACTTAGTCATTCCAGTACTGCTAACCTTGCAAAGCCACAAATTTAAGAAATCCTCCTTCCTCTTGCACTTCTGAAATACTACTGGCGGAGTAATAGTAACTACCTTTTGCTTTTCTTTTCCTTCTAAAAAAAATTACAACACAGCTTTTGTCATCCTCTAAAAAAATAACAGATTTAGTGTCAGTGATGCCCTAATTGAAGGAGCATGGGAATTAAGGACAAACTCTATAATATGTAATACTTTCTCGTAACTTATGTCATATGGTAATCCTTTTTAAGTTGCCTCTTAAACTATCTCTAACTAACTAATTTATTGGTCTCCTTTTTTTGCGAAACATATTACAAATGCAAAAGACGCAAACACTCACGTACATACCCGTATACTTATTACTCTACTTATTCTTATGAACAGTCACTACAACACGTACATAGTTATCGACGGATATCGCCTATCACTGAAAAATAACAGCATTAAATTTTTAAAAAATCTAGAAAAATACATGCACTCGCATCACGTCGAGAACTTAAACCAAGTGAACAGGTTCCACTATTAACCAACAAAGCTATGTTCAGTTTGTTTAAAAGCCTACTTTTGTATACAAGCTAGATGCAGATCCCCTCCAGTTGTCCTATTGATCCTAGAACTTTACTAATGCGGCAGCGATATCATTCTATATAACTACTACAAAAAAGCATTTATATAAACATCTCCTTTTTAAAATAGAGGAAGCTCAATTTAAAAACCACCTTTGAAAATGGTTTCCAAAACGAGCCACCTTTAAAAATGCATTTGTAGCATAGCTGTTATTTTTAGTCGTCTCTCCAAATGCCCCTATCTATAGAGGCGGCTCTAGATCTAACCGCCTCAATAAATAAACTTCTAGATGTGGTTGAATCTGGAGCTACCTCTAAAAATCGATTTGTAGAGGCGGCTGTAATTAGAGCGTCTCTAAAAATAGGTCCAACACAGTAAATTTCATAAATTTCAAACGAAGTCGGATGAAGACAAACTTTATATTAAACTTGTATATCTCA